>NC_053025.1:80557791-80579813 GCF_003073215.2 Triticum urartu | reverse complement strand
ACGGTGGAGTTTCATTTATATGATGAGCATAAGGAGATGTCACTTTATGATTTCTGTCGGATTTGTTTAGTCCCTTTTGAGGGCAAGACAGAAGAACCACATCATGATGATGTGGCTGGGTTTATTGATACTATCACTGTAGGAGAAACTAGGAAGGTTTCCGATGCACGAATCACTAGCATACATTTTCCTGTTTTACGTTACTTTGCATTATTTGCTAGTCGTTGTTTAATTGGACGCGGAAACTGTGGAAACCTTAGTATCCCTGATATAATTATTCTGCACCACGGTTTATACAGTGATAACACTTTTAGTATGGTCGGTATTATTGCTAGACGGTTAAGTATGAACCGTACTTAGGGTCCCATATTTGGAGGCATCTATGCTACACGCCTAGCAGCACATTTTAACATACCTATTAGGCATGCTGAGAAGGAAGAAAAGGTGTTGCCCCGTGTTTATCTAGATCATAAAAGTATGGTGGCACATGATTTTATTGTTAAGAATAGGGCAGGAGAGCTTAAATATCAATTGTTCTTTAACAAACATCATCCTGAGACTATTATCCTGGCTGCTCCTTCTTTGTTTGATTTGACTGTAGGCACGTACCTTGTTCCGTTGACGGCTATTCACGCCTACCGGAACCCTGCACCAGCCGAGGAGCCAGAACCGGAACCACAATTTGATCCTTCACGGCAGTCTAACTATCAGTGGGATCCGGAGATGATTGCCAGCCAGTGGCAATCGGAGCCTTCTTCTTCCTCATCACAGTACGACCCCAACAACTATTATTATGGATATCCGCCAGGCCAGCCGTGGCCATAGACCAACTTAGGCCAAAATCCTAAGCTTGGGGGAGTACGTATTTCTCACCGGCATTACATTTATGTTCACACACACTCATTGCTAGATGTCGGTGCTCATACTTTTTCACTGTAATATCCATGCTAGTTTGTTTTCTTTTTCCTGCTTTCTTCTTGTGTGTTTGTTAAACCTTAAGAAAAACCAAAAAAATTAGTAGTAGTTTATTTTTCTGCTGTAGTAGTAATAATTAAAAAGAAAACCCAAAAATATTTCCCGTTCTTCTTTTGCTTGTTGGGAGCTTTCCCGTGTAAATAGTTTTATTTCTTTTCTTTTCTTTGGGGGTCAGTAGGAGAAGACCATAATTAAATTGTTGAAGTGGCTCTTATATGCATTATTGTTGATTTAACCAAGAGCCCATATTGCCTTGTCTTTTCCTGTTTATTGAATGCTCGCAGATTCCAGCTTAGTCCAAGGCACATACACTCTTATTATTATTCACACCGTTCGGTCGTGCAAGTGAAAGGCAATTATGATGATATATGATGGACTGAGTGAGATGAGAAAAGCTGGTATGAACTCGACCTCTTTTGTTTTTGTAAATATGATGAGTCCCTCGTTCTTGATTCAGCTTATTATGAATAAACATGTTTGCAATGACAATTAGAGATCATAGTTGCTTGTGCCATGCTTGATTAGCTATGAGTTATAATGGTTTACCTTGTGTGCCAACATGCTATTGAGATGATTATGATGTGGTATGATGGGGTGGTATCCTCCTTTGAATGATTTAAGTGACTTGACTTGGCACATGTTCACGCATGTAGTTGAAACAAATCAACATAGCCTTCACGATATTTATGTTCATGGTGGATTATATCCTACTCATGCTTGCATCCAATGTTTATTAATTTTAATGCATGTACATGGCTGTTGTCGCTCTCTAGTTGGTCGCTTCCCAGTCTTTTGCTAGCCTTCACTTGTACTAAGCGGGAATACTGCTTGTGCATCCAATCCCTTAAACCCCAAAGTTATTCCAGATGAGTCGACTATACCTTCCTATATGCGGTATCTACCTACCGTTCCAAGTAAATTTGTATGTGCCAAACTCTAAAGCTTCAAATAAACATTCTGTTTTGTATGCTCGAATAGCTCATGTATCAACCAAGGCTGTCCTTATCTTCCGTGTTAGGCGGGTTATTCTCAAGAGGGGTGGACTCCGCTCCTCACTCATGAGAAAATGGCTGGTCACCGAGATGCCTAGTCCCATGCTTTATGCAAACTAAATCAAAATTAATTGCAAACAAAACTCCCCCTGGGACTTGATCTATGTTGGAGGCACTCGTTGTTTCGAGCAAGCCATGGATTGATGCTTGTTGGTGGAGGGGGAGTATAAACTTTACCATTCTGTTTGGGAACTGCCTATAATGTGTTTAGCATGGAAGATATCGCCATCTCTTGGTTGTTACGTTGACAATGAAAGTATACCTCTCAAAATACAATTTATCTCTATTTCAAAACCGAGCTCTGGCACCTCTACAAATCCCTGCTTCCCTCTGCGAAGGGCCTATCCATTTACTTTTATGTTGAGTCATCACCCTCTTATTAAAAAGCACTAGCTGGAGAGCACAGTTGTCATTTGCATTCATCACTGTTAATTTATATTGGGTATGACTATGATTGGATCCCTTTTACCATGAATTACAATGTCTAGTCAGTCCTTAATCTTTAAAGGTGCTCTGCATTCATGTTTTGCGGTCTCAGAAAGGGCTAGCGAGATACCATCTTGTTATATCATATTATGATTGTTTTGAGAAAGTGTTGTCATCCGAGATTTATTATTATGGCTTGCTAGTTGATTATGCTATTGATATGAGTAATTGTGAGACCTGAGAATTATTGCAAATGTGGTTAGTTATGATCTATGCTGAAAACTTGAATACTGGCTTGACATAGTTACAACAACAAGAGCAAACAGAGTTTGTAAAAGTTTTTCTTTCTTTCAGTTTGTCAACTGAATTTCTTGAGGACAAGCAAGGGTTTAAGCTTGGGGGAGTTGATACGTCTCTATCGTATCTACTTTTCCAAACACTTTTGCCCTTGTTTTGGACTCTAACTTGTATGATTTGAATGGAACTAACCCGGACTGACGCTGTTTTTAGCAGAATTGCCATGGTGTTGTTTTATGTGCAGAAAACAAATATTCTCGGAATGACCTGAAACTCCACGGAACATCTTAGAAAAAATAATAATAAATCCTCACCAAAGATGAAGACCAGGGGGCCCACACCCTTCTCACGAGGGTGGGGGGCGCGCCCCCTACCTCGTGGGCCCCCTGGATGCCCTCCGACGCCAACTCCAACTCCATATATTTGCTTTCAGAGAGAAAAAAATCAGAGAGAAGAAATCATCGCGTTTTACGATACGGAGCCGCCGCCAAGCCCTAAAACTTCTCGGGAGGGCTGATCTGGAGTCCGTTCGGGGCTCCGGAGAGGGGGATTCGTCGCTGTTGTCATCATCAACCATCCTCCATCACCAATTTCATGATGCTCACCGCCGTGCGTGAGTAATTCCATCGTAGGCTTGCTGGACGGTGATGGGTTGGATGAGATTTATCATGTAATCGAGTTAGCTTTGTTAGGGTTTGATCCCTAGTATCCACTATGTTCTGAGATTGATGTTGCTATGACTTTGCTATGCTTAATGCTTGTCACTAGGGCCCGAGTGCCATGATTTCAGATCTGAGCCTATTATGTTTTCATGAATATATGTGAGTTCTTGATCCTATTTTGCAAGTCTATAGTCACCTACTATGTGTTATGATCCGGCAACCCCGAAGTGACAATAATGGGGCCACTCCCGGTGATGACCATAGTTTGAGGAGTTCATGTATTCACTATGTGCTAATGCTTTGTTCCGGTTCTCTAGTAAAAGGAGGCCTTAATATCCCTTAGTTTCCAATAGAACCCCGCTGCCACGGGAGGGTAGGACAAAAGATGTCATGCAAGTTCTTTTCCATAAGCACGTATGACTATATACGGAATACATGCCTACATTACATTGATGAATTGGAGCTAGTTCTGTGTCACCCTATGTTATGACTGTTACATGATGAACCGCATCCGGCATAATTATCCATCACTGATCCGGTGCCTATGAGTTTTCCATATACTGGTTTACGCTTATTTACTTTCCCGCTGCTACCGTTACAATCACTACAAAATACCAAAAACATTACTTTTGCTATCTTTACTTTTGTTGCTGCTACCACCACTATCATATTACTGTGCTACTAAACACCTTGCTGCAGATACTAAGTTTCCAGGTGTGGTTGAATTGACAACTCAGCTGCTAATACTTGAGAATATTCTTTGGCTCCCCTTGTGTCGAATCAATAAATTTGGGTTGAATACTCTACCCTCGAAAGCTGTTGCGATCCCCTATACTTGTGGGTTATCACCTCCCTCGTCTGCATTAAAGCCGTATCGGGAACTGCGCCGCCCGCTGTTAAATCGAATACTCCCTCCGTCTAGGTGAGTATTAAGTCATCTTACGAAAACCACTCGTTTCTTCACATTATATACGTACAATATATATGGCCAACATCATATAGCCAACAGTTTAATTGTCAAAGAATTTTAGGGTGCTTAGTTTTGTCAAAGAATTCCAGGGTGCTTAGTTTTATTTCAGGGGTGGGTTGTGCACTTATGCTGGACACATTAATTGTGACAAGCCTTTTTAATAGTACTACTGTACAAAAGTGGAGTATATACATTTTTTAGAAGGCTAGAGGGCGGGGCAGTCTAGCTCGGTTGGTTTCACGAGAGGCGAGGGCCTTTGTGATTTGCCGGCTCATTACTGCTGTCAAATCGAATAGTACTGCGCTGCCCGCTGCACGCCCGGCGCCTCCATGAAACCCCTCCGTTAAACCCGCATGCAAACCGAGAATCCTACTCCGGCCACACGTCCGTTCATGAGCGGGCTGGAATTAAACGCAACACCGGCCGAGCTCCTCCCGTCCGCCCTCAGTTTAAACAAGGCCAGACGCCGGCCAAGCTCCTACCGTCCGCCCTCTATTTACATGAGGCCAGATAGACAACGGGCAAGAATCGCACCCCTCCGCCGCTTCCCCATCTCCTCCTTCACCATTTTCTCCACTCTTCCGATGGCTTCCGATGAGCCGTTGTGCAGACAATGATTTCTACTGCTGGTTGCTAAATTAGATATGTAGATGTCATACATGATACTACCTCGTACCTCTGTTCCTAAATATAAGTCTTTCTTGAGATTCCACTATAGGCTACATACGGAGCAAAATGAGTGAATCTACACTCGAAAATGCATCTATATACATCTGTATGTGGTCCATACTGGAATCTCTACAAAGACATATATTTAGGAACAGGGGCGGTACATTACACAAAATCGTAGGTGGCATGTAGGAATTCCAGTGCACTACATTAGGCTCCCTTAGAGTGCCTGCTAGTCCAGCATACAGAGTCATGGCTAGTTTATGGTACGCACACAATCGTTAATTGGTGGTTTAAATATGCGCAAGGGATATGCAATGTAGTATCATGTAGAGATGTCTGAAATTAGCCGTGTCAACTTGCAGATAGGGTTACACAATGAAAAAGTACAAGATGTATGTGGCAATTTCATGGAACATCGCAAAAAAAGGAGAGGCAGCGGTGAGCCTATACAGTGTGCCATGGTACGTCACTACTCCATTGCAATCATCCTGACATGTTATTTGTATGCCAGTTCTATTAGCCAAGTTTCTTAGGGACAGTTATTACGAGTTATCCTAAGAAAATAAGCACATGTGAATATAAGCTCCATGTAATAAGCCAACCAGTTATTTTCATTGCGTTTTCAGCTTATCTTTGGTATGATCAGTGGAAAGTCTAGATTGCATTATATTTTTTCATTTTGCTGCCCATGTGGAAATTAATTTGACTTGCAAACATCACAAATTGAACCCAGTGCAGTAACTAATATGATAGGAAAACAGACCATCACTATTTGCTCAAAATGCAAATACAAAGATACCATCTACTTGGCACAATCTACTTTGGTCAATGTTTTCCATAGGGATCCCATTGCCTAATTTAAACAAAGAACGCATGACCCACATTTAAATGAAGAACAATTATTTATTGAAATTCGATGGTCCAAGTGGCTGGTTATTATCGTATAGCAGCACCACCTGAAAGCATCATATAACAGCAGCAGCAGCAGCAGCTCATAGCAACTCATCATACAGCAGCAGCAGTCTGCAATTCATCATATACCAGCATTAGCTCATAGCAATTCATCATATAGCAGCAGCAGGAGCAGCTCATAGCAATTCATCATATAGCAGCAGCAGGAGCAGCTCATAGCAATTCATCATATAGCAGCAGCAGGAGCAGCTTGTAGCAACTCATCACATAGCAGCAGCTTGTAGCAACTCATCATATAGCAGCAGCTCATAGCAATTCATCATATAGCAGCAGAAGCAGCTCATAGAAACTCATCATACAGCAGCAGCAGCTCATAGCAATTCATCATATAGCAGCAGTAGCAGCTCATAGCAATGCATCATATAGCAACAGCAGAAGCAGCTCATAGCAATTCATCGTATAGTGGATCAGAATGAAAATTTGGCAAAAAGTCAGAGGAGATCCTCACCTTGTTGGATGAGCTCATCCTTCAACAGCACCTCAAGGCCATGGCCTGGGAGGAGGGGAGGGGGAATAAGGTGCCTTCTGTCGCAGTGTGGCATCAGCCGTAGTTGTGCAGCGCCTGCCGGAGTAGTGCGTTTGATGAACCATAGTGGAGCAGCTGCTGGAGACCATGAGAATGAGGGGCGGTGCCAGAGGGAGGAGAAGCCAGGGAGATTTGCCCCTACCCGCCGGCCATGTAGCCTAGCTGGACATAGCATCGTCGAGGACAAGGCCAGATGGGACCAGTGGCGACGGCTTGCTGGAGGAACCCTAGTGCTGCAGGCAGGGGATCGAGGTAGAGGGAAAGGGGAGAGGAGATGCAAGCGGGCAGGGAAATGAATGCTTGCGTGTTTGTTTTTACTTGAGGTTCGGGTGTGACACGGGCGTCAGCAGTTGCATTTTGAGTGTAATATAGGCAGACAATAGAGTCATTTCACTATTCCCCTTCCCTTTAATTTTTAGTGAGGTTCTACCCAAAACACCCCCCTCCAAAGCGAAATTAGTTAAGCCCAAGCCCATAACTCAAAAATGACTTCTTTACATCTTTTATGGCTTATTTTGGCAATATGCCCTGAAAAGGTGGAATCAAACTGGCCCTTAACCTGCAATTCAATTGTGCGTGCAATGATGAATCACTCCTGCCTGCTATCTGTACATTTAGGCATCATCATACATGGCATAACCTAATACATGTGCATTCCATTGTAGAATCTGGAATATGCAATGTTTATGTTAGTTCATACATTGCACATGATGTTTAAATGCCCCTTAAATCTGCTCAGTCAAGTGATGGTCTTTAAGCCTCCTTCTTTGCTTCTTTTCTTGGTATGTAAGATTTGCTCACACATCTGTTCAATTGCTTGTTTGCATCAGCCAGCCATACTAGGACTGTTTGCTTTGATTACTTGTTGTTCTTGACCTAACACTCTAACAGAGCTTGTCAACGATTTAAACACTAAGGGTTGTTGTAGTGGGGCCTTGTCTAACTCATAGGTGACATAAAGGTTTGGCTGTACACTACAATAGGAAAGTATGTTAGGAAAGTATGCATATATATCTTCCAAGGAGATGAGTAACTAGTTGACATAATTATGTGGTGTTGTTTTGTTATAATCTCATCCTTTTGTGTTCACAGACTGGAAAGTATGCATATTTATCTTCCAAGGAGACGAGTAACTAGTTTGTGTCACCTTGCAGAGGGGGTGCAATGAAGATAAGATTGAGGATTTCCAAGTACAAGATGTTAGGAAGGAGCCTTGCAAGAGAAGTAGGAGCTGCGCTGAGTCTCTTCAACCTGCTAAGGTAAGTCACTGTATGCAACTCAACAGTTCAATTCCTTGTTTGTTTCAGGCATAGTTAATTTTCTCTCTTCAATTGCTTTATTTGTCCTCAGTTAATGAGATGCCCAAATAATCATGCCTGATGTTCGGTACTTGTATCACTATTAGTTGACATAATTAAAGGCCTTACCATTTAATTACTCTACCGAAGTGTGCCTGAAGCTTTGAAGTCTATTAACCAACTATTATTGCATGAGGCTCACAATCTAGTTTATACTACGCTAATGATTGCATAGTTTTGCCTGCTGTAGTATGTTTGTATGAAACCCTCTGCTGTTCATTATGCTCCCTAAGACTTTAATTGAGGCACAGAATGGCCAACTGCTTGCTTACTTATACGCGACATGCTGTCTAAATTTGTAACTTGTCTGTGTTTTCGATTGGGCCCCAACATCATGCTCCTCTGGTGAGCTAAGAGGGATTTCTGTATGCAGGCTGCACAGACTATCTTTTTTATAATTTTTAAAATATCACCTGCTTATGCTTCATGACGTGTAACATTTTTTTAAAGTGACGTGTAACATTATTGTTAGTCCTGTTTTGCCATGTAGTACAAAATAGTGTCTTGTTTGCTTCACTGTTGTAACTATATTTTTGCCCTACTCATGTATACTTACAGAAACATTTCAGGATGAAGTGACATCAACACAAAGATCTGCGAGCAGTGCGGCATGGCCGTTACCGAGTGATTATGGATTGGAATTGGAATGTGCTGATGTTCTCGAGCATCAACTAGAGGTGGCAAGACAACGTGTACATGATTGTCAACGTATAATCAACAAGTTGAGACTGGACATGCAGGTATTAGATGCAGGAGTCAAAAAAATGAAACAAGACACTGAGGTAACCATGAAGGAATTGGAGATTTTGTAGACTGAAATTTGTGCTATCTGAATCCAGCCAATCCTATTTTCTGAAGAGATTATAGTTCAAATGGAGTTAAGTTGATCCGCATCCATGATGTATGAGTTGTATTTGCCCAGTGTATGTAATTTGTTGTTTGTGTATGCTTTATTATCACCTGTGCCGAACCATAATGCCCAGTGGGTATAATCGGCTGTAATTTCTTTATTGTATAGTGTAGGATTATTCTACCTTTCTATGCCTTGATCTCTTTGTTGTAATATTGTAGGCTTTTTAGAGGTGATAGTATTGAGTAGGATAATTCTTTGAATATGCTATATAGTTCAAACGGGGGCCAATTCGGAGTCCATTTCATTGGACCTGCCTTTTTCAATATTTTGAAAAACGGCAGGGCGCGCTCAGCAGACCGAGAGATAAACCTGCTGAGAGCAGCCACGCAACCGGCAAGTCTTCATACATCCTTGACGCGCTTTGGTGCTTCAATCTGCTCAATGGCCTTGATCTTGTCGGGATTGGCTTCAATTCCCCGCTGAGACACGAAGAACCCGAGAAGCTTGCCGGAGGGGACTCCAAACACACACTTCTCGGGGTTGAGCTTGAGGCTGATCTTGCGCAGATTTGCAAAGGTCTCGTCTAAATCTTGAATCAGAGTTGCCTTGTCCTTGCTCTTGACCACTATGTCATCCATGTAGGCTTCCACATTTCTGTGTATTTGTGGCTCAAGAGCGACATGGACTACCCTTGCAAATGTTGAACCAGCATTTTTTAAACCGAAAGGCATCCGTATGAAACAGTACGTGCCACATGGAGTGATGAATGCGGTCTTCTCCTCATCCTCTTCTGCCATGAAGATCTGATGGTATCCTGAGTATGCGTCAAGAAATGAAAGCAAGTCACATCCGGCCGTGGAGTCAACAATCTGGTCAATGCGCGGCAAAGGAAATGGGTCTTTGGGACAAGCTTTGTTAACATCGGTAAAGTCGATACAAAGTCTCCATTTCCCGTTCGCCTTGCGCACGACTACAGGATTGGCCAACCACGTAGGATGGAGCACTCCTCTGACAAGGCCTGCTGCTTCCAACTTCTTGATCTCTTCTGCGATGAATTCTTGGCGCTCCACTGCTTGCTTCCTGACCTTCTGCTTGACGGGCCGCGCATGAGGACAAACGGCAAGATGGTGCTCAATTACTTTCCTGGGTACACCGGGGATGTCAGACGGTTGCCACGCAAACACGTCGACGTTCGCCCGCAGGAAAGCAATGAGCGCGCTTTCCTATTTAGGGTCGAGAGTGGCACTGATGGTGAAGGTACCACCAGTGCCGTCCTCCTTGGCGGACACCTTCTTGGTCTCTGGCGGAGCTGCCATTGTCTTCTTACACTTGCCGGTGGAGCTCGATGGTGCGTCCTCGACGGCAGCGCAGCACTCCGAAGAGGTGCGCTTGCCGGAGTGGGCATCAGAACTCTTGCCGGACTTGGTCTTCTTCTTCCCCCGGGAGCTTCAACGGCAGTGACTTGCGATCTGTTGCGGCTGCCGCTTCCCGGTAGATCTTGTCGGCGCAGATAAGAGCATCCTTCTTGTCGCCAGGGACAGAGATGACGCTTATCGGGCCTGGCATCTTCAGCATGTTGTATGCGTAGTGAGAGGCTGCCATGAACTTGGCGAGTGCTGGACGGCCAAGTATCCCATTGTAAGGCAATGGAAAATCGGCAACGTCAAAAGTGACCCTCTCAGTCCTGAAGTTCACCTCGCTGCCAAATGTTACTGGCAACGTGACCTTCCCCTTCGGCTTGCTCCTTCCCGGGTTGATTCCTTGGAATGTGCCGGTCTCTTCAAGCTCGCTGTCAGGGATCTGGAGTTTCTGGAGTACAGCGGAGGAGATCAGGTTCAAGCCGGCCCCGCCGTCAACTAGCATCTTAGTGACCTTGAGGTTGCGGATAGTTGGTGAAACCAACATCGGCAAGCACCCGACCGCAGTTGTGCGATCAGGGTGGTCCTCAATATCAAAGATGATAGGCGTGCTGGACCATTTCAGAAGCTTGCGTGACTCGACAGGTGGTTCCGCCGCATTGACTTCCCGCACCCACTGCTTGAGTTGGCGGTGCGAAGTATGCAGAGAAGCACCGCCGTCATCGCACAAGACCTCTGTGGCTTTCTGGAACTCCTGCTCACTGGTCTCGACATCATCCATGTCTTCGGTCGTCGTCCAGTCATCTTCATCCTTGTCGCGGCCGCGGGGAGGTCTGTCTCCTTGCCGCTGCTTGGCCTTGCCGCGGCGTCCCTCCGGCCGGCGCGCTTCTTGCCGGATTCTCCAGGCGCCTCCTTGGGCCCTCTCCTTGTCGCGTCGCTCGTATTCAGCCTTCTGCTGCTGGACAAGCTGCTCGACCTTCTTGCAGCTCTGGAGGTCATGGCCCTTGGTGCGGTGGATCTTGCAGTACTGCTTGTCGGTGCCGTCCTGCTTGTCAGCGACCGCCACAGCCTGGCAGTTGGTGCATGCGGCAATCTCCTTGCCGGAGCTACCAGCTTTGGCTTTCTTGGCGCCACCTTCGTTGCCGGACTGCTCAATCGACTAGCACATCTTTACCTTTCTTCTTCCTGTTGTTCCGCCGCCGGTTTTTCTTTGCTGGGGCAGCATCCTCGCTATCAGATCCTCCTGCTCCTGTATTCTCTCCGGGGAGTTTCCTCCCTTCCTCAGCACGTGCACACTTGTCGGCCAGGGCATACAACTCACTGACGTCTCTGATCTTGCACATCGCCATCTCCTCCCGCATCCTGCGGTTACGCACGTTCTGATGGAACGCGCTGATGACCGCGGCAGGGTGGACATCTGGGATGTTGTGCTGTACACGGCTGAATCTCTGAATGTACTTGCGCAGGGGCTCTCCTTCCTTCTGGGCGAGCAGATGAAGGTCACTCTCTTGGCCATGAGGTTTGTGGCCACCTGTAAAGGCGCTGACAAACTGATGGCATAGGTCTGCCCAGGAGGATATGGAGTTGTCCGGCAAGTGCATGATCCAGGACCTGACGTTGGGCTTGAGCACCAGCAGGAAGTAGTTGGCAAGGATCTTGTCGTCCCGTCCCCCGGTAGCCTGCACCGCGATGGTGTAGATGCTGAGGAACTCCGACGGATGCGACTTGCCGTCGTACTTCTCTGGTACGTCTGGCTTGAAATTCTTCGTGCTGGGCCACTGGACTTGCCGCAGCTCACGAGTAAACGCAGGGCAACCTACCGCGTACGGCAAGTCGCCTGGTTCCCCTGGCGCATGCATGTCGACAGAGGGCCCAGCGCGCTGGTCCGATTGACGTCGCGCTTCTCTTCGGCACTCGATGCGAGTACGAGCGTCTTCTTGCTGTCGTTCGTGAAGAACTTGGCGCTGATCGCGACGAGCTCGCGGATCTGATGACGCGGTGGAGTCGCTGTCGAGGTGGATCCGGCGAGTCGGCGATCTTGGCCTTCGGGGCGGAGAGTGCACAGTGGTTGCACCCCCACCAGTCTTGTCGCCACCGGCTCGTGCCTGGCTGACTTGCCGCGGCTGCGACGTGCTCGGCTGCCGTTGAGTGTCGCCGTTGGCGAAGCCGACGAGACTCTGAATGGTGGCCCTCCAGTCGTCGATCTTGTCTGCCGTTGGAGGGTAGTCCAGGAGCAGTTGAGCTCGCGCCAAAACTTCTGCTATAGTGGCAGGTGGCGGTGGCGAACGGTGCGAGGAGCGGGATATGCTCGGACTTCTAACTATGTTAGAAGGAGCAGTATCCCGTCCAGGCGACCGTGCCTCGCTCGTGCCAGCATGTTGGCGTGCATGCTGGTCTTGAGCACTCCGAGATCCACCAGCTCGATCTTGGTCCAGCAAACGCAGGGTACCGTGAGTACCATGACGCTGCCGGTCCCGTGCCTCCTGAGATGGGCGCGGTGCATGTACGGACGCCGAGGTCTTGGAGTGCGCCCGGTCGTTGTGGGAGCCGGCTACGCCGCCGATGGGCAGCGCAGCCTTGTCCTTGGACCTGGCAGCACCGTGAGCTCCCTCGTCGACGCCCGTTCTTCCGCCGGCGTCTGCCCCATCAGCCGTTTGCTCCGGCGGTGGTGGGTTCGGCGCGGACGGAGCAGCCGCCTCCGAAGCCTTCTTCTTCGGCGGCATGTCGATGAAGATGATGAAGATCTAGCTCGTGTGAACGCCGGATCTGGTTCACACAACCTCGACACCCCTACCTGGCGCGCCAAAGATGTCGGGGGACTAATCCACGAGCACCTATGGGACCGGCGGACCGAGTCCCTTTCGGTTCGGCGGGGGCGAGGGTCGCACGAAGAGCGGATCGAGGCGAAGCACACGAGCAGTTTACGCAGGTTCGGGGCGCACGGATGCGTAAAACCCTACTCTTGCTTTGTGGTTTCTATTGAGTTCTTGCTCGGGAGCGCGGAGTGCTACAGTACACCCCAGCAGCTAACGAGACCGAGCGTGAGTGTTCTCTTCCTCTCCCCTCTACGTTGCGCATGGGCCTCCTTTTATATGCTCAAGGGGTCACCGACAGGTGGCAACGTAGACAAGGGTAAAAATGGAAAGGTGTTGCGGTTGGTACAGCTACCTGCTACAGTGTATCATACCTAACCCTGACGGCAGGGGACAAGGGCATTAAATGCCCGTCTGCGTCGCCTAAATAGTGCAAAAGGGACCGTCAGGGACGCCACCGCTCGCCATGATGGCAATCTTGTCAGCGCCGCTTGCCACCGCGCACGCTGGCTGCACAGCCCCCCGCCACGTACGCCTGGAAGGGTCCCAGAGCGACACGTTGGTGGATGTGTTGGAGCGCGGGCACGGAGTGGTGGCTTGCCGCGGCAAGCGCCTTGCCGTGGTCATTGTCTTGTCGCGTCCGGGAGCTTGTCGCTCACCGGGCCTTGCCGGGACGCGTGGCGCGTCACGGCAAGTTCCTTGAGATGCCTTGGTTGGCCTTCCCGGCAGGCTCCTCTTGCCGGGGGCTTGTCTCCTTGGCTTGGCCTTCCCAGCAAGCTCCTCTTGCCGGGGTCTTATCTCCTTGGCTTGGATACTTTGTCCTTGAATGGCTCCAAAGGAACCACGGAGGACCTTGGCGGTCACCCGGCAAGCCATGCCGTGGGATGCTACGACTGCCCGTGCACAAGTTCAGGATACTAGGGTACCCCTACTCTAGTACATCGACAGTAGGCGGTGCTTCATCTCGGCGTCTTGAGGGGCGCAGCCGGCCCAATGTCTTGAAAGGTTCTAGGTCCCGGGTTAGGCTACCCGTGGCCCATTACTCCGACACTACTGTCCTACAAACCTCTCCACTTGGAGGCCCAACAACGTCTACAAGAAGAAGGTTGTGTAGTAGACATCACTCCACACATCGACCGCTATCCAGCATGCATCTAGAGTATTAAGTTCAAGAGAAACAGAGTAACGCTTTAAGCAAGATGACATGATGTAGAGGGATAAACTCATGCAATATGATATAAACCCCATCTTGTTATCCTCGATGGCAACAATACAATATGTGCCTTGCTGCCCCTACTGTCACTGGGAAAGGACACCGCAAGATTGAACCCAAAGCTAAGCACTTCTCCCATTGCAAGAAAGATCAATCTAGTAGGCCAAACCAAACTGATAATTCGAAGAGACTTGCAAAGATAACCAATCATACATAAAAGAATTCAGAGAAGATTCAAATATTGTTCATAGATAAACTTGATCATAAACCCACAATTCATCGGTCTCAACAAACACACCACAAAAGAAGATTACATCGAATAGATCTCCACAAGAGAGGGGGAGAACTTTGTATTGAGATCCAAAAAGAGAGAAGAAGCCATCTAGCTAATAACTATGGACCCGATAGGTCTGAAGTAAACTACTCACACTTCATCGGAGGGCTATGGTGTTGATGTAGAAGCCCTCCGTGATCGATGCCCCCTCCGGCGGAGCTCCGGAAAAGGCCCCAAGATGGGATCTCGTGGATACAGAAAGTTACGGTGGTGGAATTAGGGTTTTGGCTCCGTATCTGGTAGTTTGGGGGTACGTAGGTATATATAGGAGGAAGGAGTACGTCGGTGGAGCAACAGGGGGCCCACGAGGGTGGAGGGCGCGCCCCCCTACCTCGTGCCTCGTGTTTTTCTTGACGTAGGGTCCAAGTCCTCTGGATCATGTTCGTTCCGAAAATCACGTTCCCGAAGGTTTCATTCCGTTTGGACTCCGTTTGATATTCTTTTTCTGTGAAACCCTAAAATAGGCAAAAAAACAGCAATTCTGGGCTGGGCCTCCGGTTAATAGGTTAGTCCCAAAAATAATATAAAAGTGTATAATAAAGCCCAATAATGTCCAAAACAGAATATAATATAGCATGGAACAATAAAAAATTATAGATACGTTGGAGACGTATCAAGCATCCCCAAGCTTAATTCCTGCTCGTCCTCGAGTAGGTAAATGATAAAAACAGAATTTTTGATGTGGAATGCTACTTGGCATAATTTCAATGTAATTCTTCTTAATTGTGGTATGAATATTCAGATCCGAAAGATTCAAGACAAAAGTTCAATATTGACATAGAAATAATAATACTTCAAGCATACTAACTAAGCAATTATGTCTCTTCAAAATAACATGGCCAAAGAAAGTTATCCCTACAAAATCATATAGTCTGGCTATGCTCTATCTTCACCACACAAAGTATTTAAATCATGCACAACCCCGATGACAAGCCAAGCAATTGTTTCATACTTTCTCAAACTTTTTCAATCTTCACGCAATACATGAGCGTGAGCCATGGACATAGCACTTTAGGTGGAATAGAATGGTGGTTGTGGAGGAGACAAAAAAGGGGAAGATAGTCTCACATCAACTAGGCGTATCAACGGGCTATGGAGATGCCCATCAATAGATATCAATGTGAGTGAGTAGGGATTGCCATGCAACGGATGCACTAGAGCTATAAGTATATGAAAGCTCAACAAAAGGAACTAAGTGGGTGTGCATCCAACTCGCTTGCTCACGAAGACCTAGGGCATTTTGAGGAAGCCCATCATTGGAATATACAAGCCAAGTTCTATAATGAAAATTCCCACTAGTATATGAAAGTGATAACATAGGAGACTCTCTATATGAAGATCATGGTGCTACTTTGAAGCACAAGTGTGGTAAAAGGATAGTAGCATTGTCCCTTCTCTCTTTTTCTCTCATATTTTTTTATTTGGGCCTTTTTATGGCCTCTTTTTCGTCGGAGTCTCATCCCGACTTGTGGGGGAATCATAGTCTCCATCATCCTTTCCTCACTTGGGACAATGCTCTAAAAATGATGATCATCACACTTTTATTTACTTACAACTCAACAATTACAACTCAATACTTAGAACAAAATATGACTCTATGTGAATGCCTCCGGCGGTGTACCGGGATATGCAATGAATCAAGAGTGACATGTATGAAAGAATTATGAATGGTGGCTTTGCCACAAATACAATGTCAACTACATGATCATGCAAAGCAATATGACAATGATGGAGCGTGTCATAGTAAACGGAACGGTGGAAAGTTGCATGGCAATATATCTCGGAATGGCTATGGAAATGCCATGATAGGTAGGTATGGTGGCTGTTTTGAGGAAGGTATATGGTGGGTGTATGATACCGGCGAAAGGTGCGCGGTATTAGAGAGGCTAGCAATGGTGGAAGGAAGAAAAGGTTATGATCCATGGACTCAACATTAGTCATAAAGAACTCATATACTTATTGCAAAAATCTACAAGTTATCAAAGCAAAGTATTACACGCATGCTCCTAGGGGGATAGATTGGTAGGAAAAGACCATCGCTCGTCCCCGACCGCCACTCATAAGGAAGACAATCAATAAATAAATCATGCTCCGACTTCATCACATAACGGTTCACCATACGTGCATGCTACGGGAATCACAAACTTTAACACAAGTATTTCTCAAATTCACAACTACTCGAACTAGCATGACTCTAATATTACCATCTCCATATCTCAAAACAATTATCAAGTATCAAACTTCTCATAGTATTCAACACACTCATAAGAAATTTTTTATTAATCTTGAATGCCTAACATAATTAAAGAAAATTACCATGCTGTTTTGTAGGACTCTCAAAATAATCTAAGTGAAGCATGAGAGAACAATAGTTTCTATAAAACAAATCCACCGACGTGCTCTAAAAGATATAAGTGAAGCACTAGAGCAAAAACTATATAACTCAAAAGATATAAGTGAAGCACATAGAGTATTCTAACAATTTCCGAATCATGTGTGTCTCTCTCAAAAGGTGTGTACAGCAAGGATGATTGTGGAAAACTAACAAATAAAGACTCAAATAATACAAGACGCTCCAAGCAAAACACATATCATGTGGTAAATAAAAATATAGCTCCAAGTAAAGTTACCGATGGAAGTAGACGAAAGAGGGGATGCCTTCCGGGGCATCCCCAAGCTTTGGATTTTAGGTGTCCTTAGATTATCTTGGGGTGCCATGGGCATCCCCAAGCTTAGGCTCTTTCCACTCCTTGTTCCATAATCCATCAAATCTTTTACCCAAAACTTGAAAACTTCACAACACAAAACTTAAAGTAGAAAATCTCGTTAGCTCCGTTAGCGAAAGAAAACAAAAACACCACTTCAAGGTACTGTAATGAACTCATTATTTATTTATATTGGTGTTAAACCTACTGTATTCCAACTTCTCTATGGTTTATAAACTATTTTACTAGCCATAGATTCATCAAAATAAGCAAACAACACACGAAAAATAGAATCTGTCAAAAACAGAACAGTCTGTAGTAATCTGTAGCTACGCAAGATCTGGAACCCCAAAAATTCTAAAATAAATTGCTGGACGTGAGGAATTTATCTATTAATCATCTGCAAAAATAATTAACTAAATAGCACTTTCCAAATAAAAATGGCAGCAATTCTCGTGAGCGCTAAAGTTTCTATTTTTTTACAGCAAGATTAAAAAGACTTTCCCCAAGTCTTCCCAACGGTTCTACTTGGCACAAACACTAATTAAACACAAAAACACAACCAAAACAGAGGCTAGATAAATTATTTATTACTAAACAGGAGAAAAAATCAAGGAATAAAAATAAAATTGGGTTGCCTCCCAACAAGCGCTATCGTTTAACGCCCCTAGCTAGGCATCAAGCAAGGATAGATCTAGGTATTGCCATCTTTGGTAGGCAATCCATAAGTGGCTCTCATAATAGATTCATAAGGTAATTTAATTTTCTTTCTAGGGAAGTGTTCCATGCCTTTCCTTAACGGAAATTGGAATCTAATATTCCCTTCCTTCATATCAATAATTGCACCAATCGTTCTAAGAAAGGTCTACCAAGAATAATAGGACATGAAGGATTGCAATCTATGTCAAGAACAATAAAATCTACGGGCACATAATGTCAGATTTCGGGTTCCGGCAGACCCTTGAGGTTCGAACACTGGGGTGCGCATGGAGAATTCGCCTTCTACCTACCGCACCCCTCCGCCTCGCGAAGATCTAAGCTATGGAAAGAACAGCACAAGAGACACAGGGTTTATACTGGTTCGGGCCACCGTTGTGGTGTAATACCCTACTCCAGTGTGTGGGTGGTGGATTGCCTCTTGGGCTGATGATGATGAGCAATACAAGGAAGAACAGCCTCGCGAGGGTCTGTTCTTGGTTGGGGGCATGAACTGCTAGGGGGAGTTCAGTCACCCTTCTCTCTCTCTCTCTTCTCGATTGCGATCCTAGCTAGTTTCTGGGTTGGCCGATTCTCCATCTTCCTACCCTGTGGGTGGCTAGTCCTATTTATAGGCAAAGGCCCTGGGCCTCTTCCCCAAATATTGAGCGGGAAGGGCGCCAACAATTGGCCATTTTGAAGGGGAACATCTGGTACACTTATCCTGACTAAAGTTGGTCCTCGCCTGCCAAAGACTCTGGTGGTGACGCTGGCTTGGGCTCCACAATGACTTCCTCCCTGCCGTTGGACTACTCTTGGTCTCGTTGCACCGAAACGGGTGCCTTTGCTTGATGCTCTCGCCTGCGCTTGCTCCCTTTGCACCAAAGAGGAAAGGAGGACACTGCGCGGGCTGGCGCCCGCCTGGCCCTTGGTCGTCATGGCTTGCGTCACGGGCACCTCGTGAGGTACCCCGCCTTGATCTCTCCGCCTCCTCGCGAGCCAGCCTGATGAGGCCGTGCCTGAGGAAGCTCCGTGTCGTCCGCCCCGCGAGGCTTGGCCCCTCGCGAGGGTCTTGGGTCTGTGTTGATGAAGATGGGCCGTGCTGGGCCCCCTTTGAGCCACGCCGCAGGCAGGCAAGTCTGGGGACCCCCGTTCCTAGAACGCCGACAGTAGCCCCCGGGCCCAAGGCGCGCCCGGACTTGGCCGTGCAGGGAGGCGAAAGGGCAAGAGCGAAGCGCCGCGGGCCCTAACAGCCTGCGGCCTTGGGCGCCGCGTGGCGGTTGACTGGACGTGGGCGCCTCAGCAACCGCGCGAGTTGATAAAGGAGCGGCATCTGCCTAGGCTTTGCTTTTTGCTTTCTCCGGTTGCTGCTCAGATCCCCTTTCTTGCGCCTCTCCTTCCTTCCTCCAAAATTTCCAGATCTACTCCGACCGCGTGACCTAGGAAGCCATGGCGCCTCGTCAGTCCCCGGCCGGAGCTTGGTACTCGTCTGCCCTGGACTCGCCGAACGTGTCGGAGGCGAGCCTCGCCCGGTTGCGCCGGATGGCGGCGGCGCAGGGCATCGACGGGGCGAAGGTGTTCAAGGCCGGCTCCGCCACCCCTGAGGGCCAAGGGAGCACCTTCTATCCGTTCTTTGTAAGCGCCATTGCTGCTGGCCTGGTGCCTCCCTTCTCCGAGTTCTTCTTCTCTGTCCTCCGCCATTATAAGCTACAGGCTCTGCATCTCCACCCCAACTCCGTCCTTCTCCTGGCAATCTTCGCCTATTACTGCGAGGCTCGTAGGGGTGCAGCCCTCAGTGGCCTTGCTGCGCCACTACTTCTACCTCGGACCTCTCGCGGTCCTGCTTCCGCGTGCGCGAGCTTCATCGCGTACGGTGGCGCCATTGCCATTTCGAACCCCGGGAAAAGGATTGAGGGCTTCAGGAGCAAGTGGGTCTTGGCAGATGCTGGGCGCATCCACCCTCGGCTGATCTTGCCCACGGAGCAACCCACGAGCTCCAGCGATTGGGGTCGAGCGGAGCTCGCGGACCCCCGCGCGAAGCTGGTGTTGGAGAAGATGGACGCGGATCTGAGGCCGGCCAACATGGCGGCGGCGAAGCTGACCGGCGCGTCGCTGCTGAGGGAATTCCTGGAGCACCAGCTGGCTCCGCTTCGGCAGTACTCACTTCCGATGTGGAGGCCCCATCCGAGCCCCGCGGCCTTGGCCGACGGAGATCTGGCTGCGGTCCTCCAATCTCTGGTCGGGGGCGATGTGGCGAGGTTGGAGGGTCCTACGCCCTTGTTCCTCCGTGACGACTGGGAGCAGGTAGTGGAGTCCATGCCCGTCTTCTCAACGGGGATGGGCCCGTGCCCATGGAAACTCCCGAGGAACCGGTGGACGTGTCCCTCCGATGACTCCAGCGAAGAGGAGGAAGGAGGGGAGCGGGAAAAAGGGCCTGACTCGAGGCGACTGACGGAGAGTCGAGGGCTCCCCTCCCCCGGCGCAGGTCCCGCGTTCTCCGCCTCTCTCCGAGCGATGACGACGAGGATGATGACGAGCAGGACGGCGGGAGCTTGCCCCCGATCCCGAAGAAGGACAGGACCGGGCTGATCTCCCGCGGGTCTGCCCCGGCCCCGAGGCGGACCGCAGACGCGCCTTCCGCTTCCAAGCTTCCCGAGGTTGACCCTTCCAGCCGGCTTTCAGGCTTCAAATTTGGCCGGAGGCCGCTTGAGCTCACTGGCGACGACCCGTAAGCGCTTGATTCTTGTCTTTATTTCTTGTTCTGCTTCTGAGGCTTGACGTCCGCATCTCTTGGATAGGCTGGCGCCCGCAGCAAAGAAGCCGAAGGGAGCTCCTGAGGTTCCATCCGTGGCAGCGCCTCTGCCCGCGAAGGAAGGTGACCGCGACGCACGGGCTTCTCCTGCCCGGTCGTCCTCGCGAGGCCTGGCTGAGCCGGCTGGGGCGAGCTCAGCCCCCATGGCCCAAGTGACTCCCGAGGTGCCTTTGCCTGCTGCCGCCACTACAGCCGTTGGGGCGCAGCAGGCTCCGCCTCAGGATGCTGTGGTCGCGCTGCCGCCTTCTCCTCCTACTCCACCGACTGCTGTCTCTCCGACTCCTCCTGCCGTTCTGGATCGTGCTGCTGCTGAGCTGGACGGCTGCGGGCAGATCTTCTTGGCGCCGACCCTTCGCTGGTGGGCCGGGCGCTTGGAGCTGGCTTCAGGATGGATTCGCTCCGACGCTTTGATTCGGGCGGCGCTGGTCCAGGCCTCGGACGGCTTGCGATGAGGAGAGGCAGGCCGTCTTGAGGCGAAGGCTGCTCGTGATGCAGCCCTGGGGGAGGTGGTCGACGTCCGTGGTCGCTGCAAGGCGCTGGAGGACGAGCTGCAAGGCCTGCGGGACCAGCTCAAAGAGGTCCGCCTTCGCCAAGAGCAGGAAGAAGGCGTGAAGGCTCGCGAGGCGGCCGTCGAGGGCCGGGAGCCAAGCTCAGGAAGCGCCGCGACCGCCTAGGCGCGCTGGAGCAGGAGTTGGGGGCGAGGAAGGTCGAGCTGGACGACAAGGCCCAGGTTCTTGCCGAGGACCGCGTGGCCTTCGCGGAGATGGAGGCGAAGGCTCGCTCCTCGCTGAGGACGCTTTACGACAGCGGCCTGGAGAGCCCGCTGGCTGGCGCCGAGGACGGCCCCGCCAAGGTGCTTCCCTTCCTGGTTCGCGCTCTTGAAGATGTCGCCCTTGGCCTTGGCCCCACGGCCGAGGCCGAGGCGCGTGTTCCTGTCTTCTTGCAGCGCTGACGCGGGTCCTCACCCACATCTACCTTCGCGATCCCGGCGTCGACCTCGACAGCCTGCTGGAGCCAGTAAGCGGCGAGCGTGCCGCTGCGCTGCCGAGGCCGTGAAGGGTACGCGCGGAGGCTCTGCTAGGGGAAGTTCCGGGCCTTCAGCACCAAGCCGAAGCAAGGCGCTGCCGACCCCGCTGCTCCATGAGGCGAACCCACTCCGCGCTGCTCCACCGCCGACAAGTGACTCCGTTGTGGCTCCTGTCCTGCCTTTAATTCCTGCACATGTATCATGCCTCGGAGAGGCATTTAAACTTGCGTTTGGCATTGAGATAACAGTGTGGACTGTAATATTTTGCGTTTGGAATTCCTATCTCTGCTCAACAACACAA
>NC_053025.1:80546071-80556791 GCF_003073215.2 Triticum urartu | reverse complement strand
CAATATGCATGCATGTGAGAATGCATGGAAGAAGTCCCGACAATTGAGCATGTGTTTTTGTGTTTAAGAGATAGTGGCATGGGTTGGAGCATGCATCTATGGCGAGCAGAGGGAGTGAGGCGCAACAATTGTGCAAAAGGGACCAACCTATAAATGCATATGTATGGAGAGACATATATAGTGTGGGTGATAGGAAGCAAGACTCCGTGCGAGAAAGAAATGTTGACGGATAAACTACAGATAGATACAAAGATGGAGATGCTAGCTAGAGGGACATCCGCTAGTTTGGGTGTTGGAGATGACCGTCAGATGGTTCAAAGGGTGAAGTTATATATGTGTTTGAGAGGGAACTTGACTGCATGTAGAGAGAAACATATGTAGTGTGCGTGATAGGAATCAAGAGTGAGGGCGAGAAAGAAGGTTGATGGAGAAACAGATAAATAGAAAGATAAAGATGCTAGCTAGTGTGCGTTAGAGATAGGAGTCAAGTGGATCAGAAGGTTGGGTTATGTGTGTGGGTGTGAGAGAGATAGAGAGATGGTGCGGGTGAGTCACATACAAACAGATATCAGAGAGAAATGAGATCCAGAGAGACGGAGTTTTGTGTCTGCGAGAGACAAAGATATTTCACAACGAGAGTGATAGCTAGAGAGACATACGAGGGAACGCAAGATATCTCTAGGGAGAGAGGGTGTGTGTGAGCAACATACAAGAGAACAATGGAGAAATATGAGACCCTGGGAGACAGAGTTTGTGTTTGTGTGTGAGAAAAAGATATTGATGAGGAAGAGTCGTAGGTTTTCATATCTAAGGAGCGAAAGACATCTCTGTATGAGGGGTGTGCGAGTGGCACACGTGGGAATAGTAGAGAGAAATGAGACCCCGGGAGACAAAGTTTTGTGTTTGTGTGAGAGAAAGAGATTCCACATGGAGAATCATAGTTAGAGACACATAGCAGGGAGCGAGATATACTTAGAGAGAGATAGAGTGATGAAGGTCGAGGGAGAGAGTACCGTCAGTGTGTTACAAAGATAAAAGATCATTGTCGACATACAGATAGCATGAGAGATACCCGAGAGACGATGAACGTGTATAGGTCCAGAGAGATAGTCCTATATAAGCATGAGCGATAGCTATATGAGACGAATATCTGGATTAAAGGGGATTCAAATATTTAAACTGGAGATCACGACATCGATAATATCATAACGCAAATTGGTGTATCAAACATGCATATTCATTTGAATTTGGGCACACGTGTAATGTTATATAGTTTATCAATATTGGTGATCCATACATTCTTCAATTACAAACAATGCATGGTTTATATGAAATTAATGTCTAAACGGGATTACACTATATGTTGCATGTGTGAAACACATTATACATGTTTGAGAAGTAAAAAAACCCGCATGAAACACACATTAATTGGAGACAGTTAGCGAGGAATGGATACATTGGATTTCAACATAAAGTGGTTTCAAATATTTGAAAATCCAAATTGATGGATACAACCTTATGAATCTGAGATCATGCCATTTGTAAACCATATTTATGTATAAATGGTGTTGTGCTTTTGAAAGTATATATAAAAAATGATGTATATAGAATGTAATTCCAATTGAAAATGGATCCCGCCCAAACAAAATAGAATACAAACGCTATTCGAATTGAGTTGGCACGGTAAACGTGCACTCTGCAAAATTTGAACGAAGCGGGGAAAGTCGCAGTAACCGCCCGAAACCAAAATCTGCGAGATGGAAATCACTGCTGCCTATCCCTGCCACGCAAAGCATATATGCTGGATTTCTATAGGTTTCGATAGGGGTAGGTTTGTAATTTCACCCAAACGTGATGTAACCGCCTCTCACCCGGATTCATACACGGTGGGAGCCAAAACACAGTGTGTCCTCGGCCGAAATCGACTCCCTCCCTGATTCATATGCATACACGGTGGGCGCCAAAAACAAACTCTCGTCGGCAAATATTCGGTGTATGCGATATTACCGTCCTATCCCCGACCGACTAGTGTTGCTGTGATGTAGTAGAAATTTGAAACGGGGGCTAAGTTTGTAAATTTCCTCGCATTTGAGACAAGCGTGCCCTGAATACATGGTTCCCCCCTTCCTCTCTACCTCCCTTTTCCCCATTCATACTCCGTGGGCGCCAAAACACCCTCTCCACCCCACCCTCCTCCGTCCACCGCTGTCCGCCACCCCATCCACCGCCGTCCTCCTCCACCATGCCGGAGCTGATACCCCGACGCCGCCGTCCATTACAAGAGATCGACCTCTCTCATCCACGGCTTCGGACCGGGATCCTTGCATCCCGTCCTATCGCTTCATCCCCGCCGTCGTCCACCTTGCCGGCGCCGCTCCTACGACCGTCTTGTCCACCGCACCCCGCCGCCACCGTCTACCCTCCTAGATCTGCTTCCACGCCGCCGACAGCCATCGCTACCGCAGCACCGTCAAATTCTCAGCAGATGCCTACACGGCGCCGCACCAGAGGCGGTTCTCTTTCGTATCTGCTCAACTTATTAATCGCAGCAAGAAAACAGATCGCCACTGCTTTACTCTAATTTCTTGTCTTGGTTGCGAAGTTGCCTTTGTCCGGTTTGCACCTTCAGATCCGCCATGGCATGCTCAACACCATACTCGCAATGCTTATGGTTTTCCCCTTTTATATTCCACACTAGTTAAATCACAGTAGACTAAATTTCAAAATTGGGTCAGTCAATTTTTCAGAGCTCGTCGGAGTTCGCCGGTGCGATCGAAGGGGCTCGGGTGGTTGTGGGTCCTCGCAGAACGAAGAAAACTCGACGCGGGTGGGGGTGGGGGTGGGGTGGGGTGGCGGAGGAACACAGGCGGTGGGGGCCGGTGGTCCGGCCGGCAGCCCGTGCGGTCTTCTGTATGGGAAGAATCAGAGACGAGGAAGAAGAAGGGTTAGGAGACGTAGGATCTTCATCCAACCGCCTAAAATGGTCGAGAGACAGCTAGGAGTTGCATTCTTAATGCGCTCTGGTTCATCATGTGTGGGCACTGCGCAACCAACATTTTATTATCCAAAATCTGCTTACTCTTCTTTACCATGTTCCTCTTCCGTTCTTCTTTAATATGTACTCTCTCTGTTCCTAAATACAAGTCTTTGTATAGATTCCACCATGGACTACATATGGAGCAAAATGAGTGAATCTACACTCTAAAATGTACCTGGATACATCTGTATGTGATCCATAGTGAAAATCTCTACCAAGACTTATATTTTGGAACGGAGGGAGTATGATAGTAGTACAGTATGTTCATTGTACTGAAGATGAGCAGGGACATTTGCAGTGTAGAGGTCTATACGGTCGGTTGTGATGGACACTTTGAGCCTCTTTGATTCGTAGGATCTTGTAAACATAGGAATAGGATTTGTAGTGGCCTGCCCACTTGAATCCTATAAGAATAGCAAGGAAATGCGGGGAGCTGTGTCGCCTTTGAGAGTTACATTGATATTAACAGTACCGCACCTTTACTTGAAGAGAGCTGGTATCCGAAGCCTTTCTAGCCGTACCGGCAATACTAGCACATATATTCCAGCAAGTTCCACTTTGCTGATTTTACTCTGATGCTTAAGGTTTTCCCGTTATATATACACTATGATCTGTATAGCTGCTTTGTGTCGCACTAGCAACAGTCCACTCTTGAAGCTAAACACTGCAATGACTTACAAAATTGGCACCAAGGCATTGAGTTCCATTCTAGATGCAATGAAACTCATACACTCCCCACCTGTTGATTCTTGTTCAGAATATCATCCTAATGACTATTCTAACCTCGAGGAGTCAAAGGCAGATGGCATGTCTTGTTCACCCATCAAAGTGCCTGTTCTAATTTGGCAATGTTTTATTGATTGCGGGTATCTTGCATATGTTGTCTTGCATTTCTTCTACTTTGTTGCACCACCATCTGCTTAGTTTACTCATCATATATGTCGAGATGCCATGCCCATCCATTATCAATACATATTCCATCTGTCATCATACCATGTTTTTCCACTCAAATGCTGTTCTTGTGCATCAGACATCAAAAAGGAAGAGGGTGATTGCCGAACCTGAAGGAGCACCAGCAAAGTCCTTGAAAAACGTGGTGGTGCCGGAGAAATCAGACAGCACCCCACTTATATTGGTTGTACAACCAGTGACACAAAACGTAGGACCGACTCCAGCAGACTGTACCCATACTTCACTGGCCACACCACTAGCCCCACCACACAGGACCTGCACTCCAGCAAAAGGTATACCGATTTCATTTGCCATAGCACCAGCTGTACCACAGAAAAATCCCACTCCAGCAAAAAGTACAGCAAGTCCACCGGCCGAAGACCTATCCCAACTGCAGAGACGGCCAATTCCTGCAGATTGGAACCCCATTCCATTTATTCCCAGTTTAAAAGACAATGCATTCAATGTTGTTAGGGACTACGTGCATATATTCCCATCATGGGAAGATTATTGTGAAGACAAACACCATTTTCACATCTTCCTGTCCAACTTACATGTAAGTGCTATTATTCATGGTTATTATTTTCCTGTTTTCTGCTGATTGAACACATCAATGATTTACATTACATTGTTGTAACTAGGCGAGGGTCAATCTGGATAGTCATGACGAGCAAAGCTTGCTTGTGCTTTTCAAGGAAGCATTGCAGCAGTATCGGTGTTACCTGAGGAAATCACACTTTGATGGCAAGTCTATAAACGAATTTCCGGTGAAGTCTCCTGTGCTAAATTTAGAAGACATTGAATGGAAAAACCTTGTTATGCACTGGTCTCGTTCCCAGGATGAGGTACTGTCTATGAAATCACATGACAATTTGAACTTCTACTTTTCCGCATGTGCCTTACGGATCTTTTTTGCAGGAAATCTGCTCGAAGAAGAATTCCGGTTTGACAAGAACGACAGGATATCGCAAATATGCTGCCCGCTGCTTTGCTCTTGTTAGTACCTGTTGTCCTGTATCACTGTACTTGCATACATACCTAGTTCATTATGTGACAGCAGTATGCATGATAGCTTGCTTATCAATTGTTCGCTCCAAATTATCTGATCTGTATGAATGGTTACATTAGTGTAGAATATATCCAATGCCAATGTTTTTTTAGCTCTGCATTGTTCTTGTAAGTACATGCTGTCCTTTATCAGTGTACTTATAATGACAGGTAGTTGTTCATGTACCATCACTCTGCAGCTTATTTTCCTTTGCCCTCCATTTTCTACACATCAGATCTATATTTACTCTTACCATAAGGTTGGTACTGAAGAAGTTTAGCTGTGCATTGCTCTTGGCTGTACCTTTTGCCTGTATCGCTGCACTTACATTTATAGCTACTTGGTTATGTAGCATCACTCTTCATCTTATCTTAAATATTCTCCATTTTTTCTGTATATTATCACATCTATATTTACTCTTAACAAAATGTAGAATAAAGGCAATGCTTTTGAAGAAGATTCTGTGGTAAACTTCTTGAATTGCCCCCCATCAGCATGGACAAGGCCTTTATAGAGCCTGTCTTCACCAATAATGTAAGTTTGTCCATCTCAAGCCTTCAAACTTGTTGTATATATTTGGTTAGGCATGACTGCAACAGCTGTTTATTTTTGGTGTTTGCATCAAATTGCTTGTTTAAAGTTTATTATGTAGTTCATAAACAAAAGTTTGTCCTTTCTCAATTTAAGTTTTTAGTTGTACAACCAAGTTCCTTCTTCATACCATGTAAATTAAACTATACAGAGCAAGTGATCTTCTTTTGCACTGCATGTATGCTTCTGTTCTTCATCCGTAATCCAGTGGTGTGGTGAACCTACCCACTACAGCACAATGTCATATTCTGCAATGTCTTAACTATGAACAATGTCATATCATTCTACTATTATTTAAACCGTCTCTTTATTTGCCAATCTGAAATGGATAAATTGACAGCACACTAACCATGATACTATGAGTTCTTGATCTCGTAATCCAGTGGTGTCATGAAGCTGGCCAACCTCACAATGTCATTTCCTGCCATTTGACCTGAACATACCATGTTGTGTAATGCATTAAACCAGTGTCACTATTCGTCAGTAAGAAAGATGAATGTCAGCACTGGATACTTTATGTGCAAAACCTGTCACTGTCTTCTGTTTATCTTAGAGTGAGAAGATAGAAGTGTTGAACAAGCGCACTCATCTCTGCTCAGCTGCTTGTGCTGCTACAGCTCCCCAACAGGGAACTCTCACTCTATGAAGTGTCGTATCTTGTATCTTATGGGTCACGTGTATTTTGCACTGTGGCGATCTTGAGCCCAGGTAGTAATCTGCTGTCTGCTTGTGCTTTATTATCATAGTGGCGAACTTTGATGCCCAGTGGAGTAATATCTGTTTATTGTATAGTATAGTTTTTTCTTATTCACGATGCTGCAGTTATTTTACTGTATATATATCCTGTCTTCGCAGTAAACCGGCCAAACCGTAAAATTATGGTACATAATCGGGCCGTCATGCAATCACGATGTAGGTTGGGCCTGAAACGTGCCGATCAGCTCACGGGCCGGCAGCAGCCCGAAATGAACCCGCCCATGATTGTGCGAATCAAATCACGGGCTTTTAACAGGCCAAAAATTGTCTGGGTCCTTGTTTGGCCCAATCAGATATCGGCTGCGAGCAGGCCGGATGCAAACCGGGCCGTAGTTAGGCCCAACTATATGACGGGCTTTTAACAGGCCGAAATTAATATAGGGCCGAAATGTTAAACGGGCCCTTAACAGGCCAAAACTAATATCAGGCCGAATTACTAAGTGGGCCTTTAGCAAGTGGGCCCAAAAGCATAGTGTCCAGTTGACGGGCCGAATCTGATATGGGCCATAATTAGGCCCAAAACCTCTTAAAGGGCCGGACCTGATCTGGGCCGTAATTTGGCCCAGAACGTGGTAGGCTTTTAACGGGCCGGATCTCATATGGGCCACTATTAGGCCCGGAGCGTGGCAGGCCATTAATGGACCGGATCAAATATGGGCCGGCATTTGGCCCAAAACATGGCAGCCAGTTAATGGGCCGGCCTACTAGGGTCCTCAAAATCTTGTGGGCCTACAGCTGGCCCATTAATGTCGGTGAAATCTCGTGGGCCTTTAGCTGGGCCGGCCCATTATGATCCCAAGAATCTTGTGGGCCTTTACCTGGGCCGGCCCATTATGGCACACAAAAATCTTGTGGGCCTTTACCTGGGTCGGCCCATTATGGCCCGCAAAATCTTGTGGGCCTTTAGCTGGGCCAGCCCATTATGGTCGCAAAATCTCATGGGCCTTTAGCTGGGCCGGCCCATTATGGTCCGCAAAATCTTGTGGGCCTTTAGTTGGGCCGGCCCATTTAAACTTGTTGGGTCATGCCACGTGTCGACGTATCATAGGCGCCTTCTGTCCAGTGAGTGGATGACATCTGTCCCGACGATGAGCCGACACGTTCCTCTAGCCAATGATGATTTTACACGTGGAAAATCCCCATTGGTCGGGGGTTAACGGGTTATCGGATCCAAAACCCGACCCGATAGCTTGACGGCGTTCCGTTACGGTGGATGCCATGTGTCGGTCACCCTTGACGAAAGCACTTCTGTGACGCGCGATTTATCATGATGGAAGTGGACACTTCGTGATGATAATTTTGGTAATGTCATGGAACACTTCTACGACAGCACATGTATGACTATCTTGATTGTCATATAAATCATGGATGTACATGCATGACAAAAAACGCCTACTTGACAAACATCTATCTCAGGAGTGATCTGGAGCTTCGGGGCTGCGGAGAGGGGAATCCGTCGCCATCGTCATCATCAACCATCCTCCATCACCAATTTCATGATGCTCACGCCGTGCGTGAGTAATTCCATCGTAGGCTTGCTGGACGGTGATGGGTTGGATGAGATTTATCATGTATGAGTTAGTTTTGTTAGGGTTTGATCCCTAGTATCCACTATGTTCTGAGATTGATGTTGCTATGACTTTGCTATGCTTAATGCTTGTCACTAGGGCCCGAGTGCCATGATTTCAGATCTGAACCTATTATGTTTTCATCAATATAGAGTTCTTGATCCTATCTTGCAAGTCTATAGTCACCTATTATGTGTTATGATCCGTTAACCCCGAAGTGACAATAATCGGGATACTTACCGGTGATGACCGTAGTTTGAGGAGTTCATGTATTCACTATGTTTAATGCTTTGGTCCGGTACTCTATTAAAAGGAGGCCTTAATATCCCTTAGTTTCGTAGGACCCCGCTGCCACGGGAGGGTAGGACAAAAGATGTCATGCAAGTTCTTTTCCATAAGCACGTATGACTATATTCGGAATACATGCCTACATTACATTGATGAATTGGAGCTAGTTCTGTGTCACCCTAGTATGACTGTTACATGATGAACCGCATCCGGCATAATTCTCTATCACCGATCCATTGCCTACGAGCTTTCCATATATTGTTCTTCGCTTATTTACTTTTTCGTTGCTATTGTTACAATCACTACAAAATACCAAAAACATTACTTTCTATCGTTACCTTTTGCTACCATTACCACTACTATCATATTACTTTGCTACTAATACACTTTGCTACAGATATTAAGTTTCCAGGTGTGGTTGAATTGACAACTCAGCTGCTAATACTTGAGAATATTCTTTGGCTCCCCTTGTGTCGAATCAATAAATTTGGGTTGAATACTCTACCCTCGAAACTGTTGCGATCCCCTATACTTGTGGGTTATCAAGACTATTTTCTGGCGCCGTTGCCGGGAGCATAGCTCTATTCTTTGAGTCACTTGGGATTTATATCTGCTTATCACTATGAAGAACTTGAAGACGAAAAAAATTATCCCTCAACTACGAGGGGAGGTAAGGAACTGCCATCTAGCTCTGCACTTGATTCACCTTCTGTTTTGAAACTTGCGACACCTATACTACTTCTATATTCTGATATGTCGCATGTTATTGATGATGCCACTTCTGCATGCATACTTATGATGAAACTACTTCTATGCTTGATACATACTGTGCCACTTGGTGAATTTCTTGATGAACAACTTGCTAGGGCTAGAGAGAATGAAATTATTGAAACTGATAATATTGATGAAAGTGATGATGAAGGCTTCTCCTAATAATGAATTGCCTGTTGTGCGTGAGGGTTATGTTATGGATGAAGAAAAAAGAGACTTTCTTGCTTGCAATGATAGAAATGATCTTAAGAAATTATTAGCTAAGCTTAAACAAAAAACTCTGAATGCTAGAATGAAATATGATCCTGCTTATGCTACTTCACCTATCTTTGTTACTGATAAGGATTATGAATTCTCTATTGATCCTGATATAATTACTTTGGTTGAATCTGATCCTTTATGGCTATGAATCTGAAACTGTTGTGGCACATCTTACTAAATTAAATGATATAGCCACCCTGTTCACTAAGATGAGAGAACTCGTTACTTTTACATCCTTAAAATATTTCCGTTCTCATTAAAGGGTGATGCTAAGATATGGTTTAATTCTCTTGATCCTGGTTGTGTGCGTAGTCCCCAGGATATGATTTATTACTTCTCTGCTAAATATTTCCCTGCTCATAAGAAACAAGCTGCTTTAAGGGATATATATAATTTTGTGCAAATTGAAGAAGAGAGTCTCCCACAAGCTTGGGGGAGGCTTCTCCAATTACTTAATGCTTTGCCTGATCATCCTCTTAAGAAAAATGAAATACTTGATATCTTTTATAATGGACTAACCGATGCCTCCAGAGATTACCTGGATAGTTGTGCTGGTTCTGTTTTCAGGGAAAGAACACCGGATGAAGCTGAAATTCTATTGAATAATATGTTGACAAATGAAAATAATTGGACACCTGAGCCAATTCCTGAGCCTATTCCTAAACCAACTCCGAAGAAGAGGGGTATTCTATTTCTCAGTCCTGAAGATATGCAAGAGGCAAAGAAATCTATGAAAAAAAGGTATTAAAGCTGAAGATGTTAAGAATTTACCTCCTATTGAAGAAATACATGGTCTTAATTTACCGCCTGTTGAAGAAACATATGATCTTAATCCATCACCTATTGAAGAAACTCATGGTCTTACGACACAGGTAGTAAAGGTAAATTCTCTCTATAGATATGATAAAGCTGAAATCCCATTTACTAAGTTTGCTAGCCCATGCTTAGATGAGTTTGATAAATTTATGGTTAAGCAAGAAGACTTCAATGCTTATTTTGGTAGAGAATTAAAACAGTGCTGATATGCTTGAACACTTGGGTGATTATATGGCTAATGTCAAAGGTGAACTTAAACTTATTAGTAAACATGCTTCTATGGTTACCACTCAAGTAGAACAAGTACTTAAAGCTCAAAATGATTTGCTCAATGAATTGAATAGTAAGAATAATGGCTATGATGTTAGAGTGACTAAAGGTGGTAAAATGACTCAGGAACCTTTGTATCCTGAGGGCCATCCTAAGAGAATTGAGCAAGATTCTCAGAGAAATAATAGATGCACCTAGTCCTTCTAAGAGAAGAAAAAGAAAAATGATAGGACTTTGCATGCTTCTAGTGAACCTGTTGATGACACACTGAGAATCCCAATGATATTTCTATTTCTGATGCTGAAACACATCTGGTAATGAACATGAACCTAGTAATAATGTTAACGATGATGTTCATGTGAT
>NC_053025.1:80531965-80545071 GCF_003073215.2 Triticum urartu | reverse complement strand
GGTTAAAAACCGTTTGTATAGCACGTCGATGTACTAGTGTACCTCAAGAAAATGCATGAAGATACAAGGCACACCATTGAGCGCCAAGTACAATGACTCGCGAGCAATATCAACTTCAACAAGCAACCCATGATATTCAACATCATAGATCCTGTTTGGCTACACATTCGCAAGGAACACTTCCCCAACGAAAGCAAGTCCAAACTTCTACAGCGAGCTGACGGACCCTTTGAGCTGCTAGCACGCTACAACAACAATGCTTACAAGATCAACCTCCCACGCGACAAGTACTCCGTGAGCAATATCTTCAATGTCAAAGATCTCTCCCCATACCATGGTGATGAGGATTTCAATCCGAGGTCGAATCTTTCCCAAGGGGGGAGATGATGCAGAACATCCCACGGTCATCCACATGGACACTACCTCAACTACCCAAGCTTCAAGTGGACCCATGACAAGAGCTCGAGCATGTGCTATTCAATCCAAGGTGACATCTCTCCTACTTGAGCTTCTCTTACATTCGAGTGAGACATGGCTACTGGCTAAGTCAGAAACACTATGTGTGGTTAGGTACAACGCACAAGCCACGGAGCTAAGAGCTAAGGAAGAAGGAATAGGCAACAACTCCTTGTCCAGCCTGGAACTTCCGGCCAGAGCCCGGAACCTCCGGCCGCCCCAGAACTTCTGGCCTCCGACAACCCAGACGAGCCCGGGCGTGCCAACTCTATGGTTAGCCCAGAAACAGCGCAGACCTTCCCCCCCCCCGACGCCAGCCCAGCTACCACCATGCCAACTCTCTAGTTAGGCCAGACCCTCCCAGGACCTTGGCCCAGAACCTCCGACGCCCGGAACTTCCGGCCTTGCTTGCGCGTAATGACTCGGGCCGAGGACCATGTACCCTTTCGCCTCCTAGACTATAAATACTCTTCTTCACCTCCGTTTTAGGGTTAGCAAAGTAGTAGATCATTTGAGATAGAGCTTTGCGCTCCACTTGATCCCTTCTCCATCAGAGTTCACGACCTCTACGGAGAAGATCCCCCAAGTGGATTCAAGACCCCTCATGGGAAGACCCCTCAAGACCTCCTCATGGAGAAGAACTTGCTACTTGTATCGTCCCTTGTTGATCGTGGATCATGTATCTCTTTGTGTTTCAAGGATCTAGCACATGTGTAATCGAATCTTGTTCTTTGAGTGATTTCCTCTCGTGTTTCCCCTTGTTTTCCCCTCGTGTTCTTTGCGGGATCCGCTCCAATCGCGAAAGATCGGGCATATAGGGTTCTACCCTACATCATCTTGGCCCACTCCTTCGCCTTAAGGCCTCCTCCCAAATCTTCTAAGGTCTCTTATGTCCAAAAAATTGTCAAAAACTTTCGTGGCATCTGGACTTCGTTTGGTACTGATTTCCTAGAAAACCAAAAACAAGCAAAAAAAACAACAACTAGCAGTTGGCACTAAGTTAATAGGTTAGTCCCAAAAAATGATATATATAATTACATATAAAACATTCAAGATTGATACTATAATAACATGGAACAATCAAAAAATATAGATACGTTGGAGATGTATCAGTACGTAGGGCTTTGTCAACTTAGTCAACAAACGATTCTAGCAGCAGTGGCCGTTGGATGTTAATCCAACGACCGTGCTGCTTCTTCAACCTCTCATCTTCTTGCTCCAGCCGCCCAAACCAGCGCCAGCCATACCGCCTGCTCCTGCCTCCCGTGGCCGTCTGTGCTGCCATGCAGGCCTCACCACCCCCACCCTACTCCCAGCGCTGGCCAGGCTTTCCCTCTACTCACCCACACACCCTGTTATTCTCCGGCGATGGCAGCCTCACACCATAGTCAAAACAGTCAACCCTCATACTCTCCTCTGCATGGGCATCCACTGCGGCATCTTCCCCGGCTGTCGTGGTTCTAAGACTGACAGTAGAATGGGGGTAGGTATGAGGAGTCAAGATCCCAGCTATGGTGACGTTGTACACATAAGGTTTACGAGTTCAAGCCCTTCGCGGTGGAAGTAATAGCCCTACGTCTCGGTGCCCAGAGGCGGTCGACTGGATTATATGTGTGCGGTGTTACAGGGGGTGTGAACACTTGTCCCTGAGGAGGCGGTGGCTTAAATAGAGTTTGCCAGACCCCTCCCGCCCTCAGTTACAAAGGGTTTAAGGTACATAAAGATTGGGCGTTTCTGGTAACGCTAGTAATAAAGTTACATAATGACCATTAAGTCTATAGAGTAAATGCCCGACTGTTGCTCTTCAGAGTGGCTTTCGATCTTCTGTCTGTCGAGTGATCATTTCTATGGTCGAGTGACATAGAGTCTTCCGAGTGGAACGTTTCTGGTCGAGTGGATGATGGTATCCCTTGAATGCTTCTGACTTTAGGGTGATGTCCTAGGGGAGGGTGTCTACGTCAGGCCTATGACCCTACCCTAGGTACATAGCTTCATCATTAGCCCCCGAACGGTTCAGGGTTCGAGTGGAGAAGGAGTTGAAAATACTTCCGATTCATTTTTTACGCTTCGGAAGCATCTTGTTAGGATCAATGAACAACATGATGGCTTCAACTTCTTTTTCAGTCGCCTTGATCCATTCTTAGTTTGTCGAATGAACTTTTGCTGATAAGTTTCGAGTGTTGATATGGAAGAAATATTTAGTCTGACAGGTTGCTCTGCTGTTCCCGGATCTTGCGGGATTCGAAATTTTGGGAAGCGCGCGGGACGGAGGAGGCCGTAGTAATCAGGATGGATTAGGCAGGGGCGCTTCGATCACCGCGCTGCCTTTTTTCCATGTACCGAGCAAGCGACAGTTGCGGGATTTGATGTGATTGCCTGGGGCCAGTCGTCAGTCACTCAAAAATAACTCCATATAAGACATCGGACTGGGGGATTTTGCACAGTGTGCCTCAGTTTCTCCTTCTTCTTCCTTTGTTCCTCCACTGCTCCCGTCTCCACTCTCGGCGCCGCCACCCACCTCGAGCCCATTCCGCCATAATGGGGAAGGACAAGACCGCCACCCTGGAGCATGCGAAGAAAGCAACGGCGAAAGCGAAAGGGAAGAAGACGAGCCGGGGCGGGTCGTCGTCAAGATCTGCTTTGCCGTGCGGCTGGGTCCAGGGCGACTGGATCCGATACACGTTCGTGTTGGATGATCTGCAAGACCTGGCCGAGAGTGGGCTGATTGAGCATGATTCTTGGAGGTTTCCGAGGGATGAATCTGAGCCGCAGCCTCAAGAGGGTGAGTGCGTCTTGCTCACCACTCACGTTGACCGCAGTTTTTCTTTGCATCCACACCCCTTTTTCCGAGCATTCTTGAACTTCTTTGGAGCTTAACTCCACAATTTCTCCCCCAACATGATCACGTACCTTGCGGCTTATGTCTCCTTGTGTGAGAATTTCTTGGGTTGTCGACCGCACTGGGGCCTATTTAAGCACATCTTCATGTGCCACTCGCAAACTGTGAAAAAGGCCAATCCGAGTGACGAGAGAACCCAGGTGATCCAGATGTGTGGGGGCTTAGGGATCCAGATAAGGGGAAAAAGTGCTTTTCCTGCGATGAGTCTTCCCGACTCGGTTAGAGGGTGGCAGTCGACTTGGTTTTATTGCAAAGACAAGCCGACCCCAGGTCATTCGACAGGTCTCCCCCCTTTTCCTTAGCGCGAGTCCAGAAACCCACTTCTTTGAGAGTGACTCCAGCAGAGAAGGTGGAGGTGTCCATGTTGATGGAGCGAGTAGTTCAGTTGATTCATGAAGGAGTGACTGGCATGGATCTGCTCGAGGTATTCTTGAGTCGACGTATTCAACCCCTCCAAGCTCATGACCACTCCATGTGGATGTACTCGGAGATTGAAGATTCCACTCGGATCCATCTGGAGGACGTTGATGAGAAGACGGTGTCACAGTGGGTGCAAAGCATGACAGGGAACAAGGACAACCCCAGGGGGTCCCAAAGAGTTTTACCATTCGACACCAACAACCAACCAAACAAGGTCTGTCTCTTATCTCCGAGTGTTTTTCATTCTGACTTGCAGTTGCTTACTGAGTCGACTATCCTCTCGTCATCTCTTCTGTTTTGTAGGTTTATACGGAGACGTACTTAATGCCGAATGAGGAGCAAGAGCAGCACCAAGATGGAGAGGAAAGCTGAGGTGAAAGCATGGATTGACACTCTGATGGAGGAGAAGAGGAGGAGGAAAGCGAGGACTCGAGCAGTGGTGAAGAAATCGAGTCACCGCCTCACACCGAAAAGCGTTCCAAACATAAGCATGACCCAGTGAGTGTCCGTGGAGAAGTAGCTAGGCTGACTGGACAGACATCCAAGCGCACTCGGACCTCTTCCCCTGTGCTGACTGAGAAGGCCTCAAAGCAGCAAAAAGTTGTAGAACCAAAGCCTCAAAATACCCTGCCCAAGATCAAGATCGACGTTCCCGTCGCTTCTGCGTAAGTGTCTTGTCTCCACTTTTCGATCGAGGATTTGTGCTGTCGACTCTCTTTCTCATTTGCCCGAGTGAATCTTGAAACTTGCAGAGCTGCTACTTATGGGACTTCTGCTTACAGGGATGGTGATGAGGACGTAGAAGACACGATCACTTCTAACCCGGGTATGAATTTTGCAAACTTGCCTTTGCTTTCTCAGCCATTTTGTTGACCGACTGAATTCTGATGACTAATTATTTTTGCAGCTCCTCCCCATGTCATTGATCTTCCGGATGATGACAAGGACGTGCCGCTGAGGCCCAGGAGGAGTAAGAAGGCATCAACTAGCAAGACGTCCCAATCGGTGCCGGTGGCAGAGCCAGTGATTCAACAGCCTGAAGATGTGACTCGAGCTTCTGTTACTTTCTGATGCGGAGCATCCCAAGGCCATCCCCATGGACCTACCTACATCTCCCATGACACCACTTGGACCCATGACAAGAGCCCGTGTGAAAGCCATTGAGAACGAGGTTAACTCTCTCCTTGTTGAACTTCCCTTTTACCCACTTGAGACATGGCTACTACCTCAAACGGAGATGCTTTGTGTGCTTAGGTACCATGTAAGCAACCAAGGAGAAGTCACGATGCAAGAAGGACATCAAGAGCATGAAGAACATCATCCCAGCTCAGAAGTCCTGGAATAACCACCCATGCACCGCCCAACTTCCACCTGGGCGGTACAACCGGTCGGCCACCGGTCAACTACTGGTCAAGCTCCTGACATCAAGCGGTGCAAGGCCGGTACAGCACCGGTTTATCCCTACAATAGCCCCCAGACCGGTAAACCCGCCCCGCGCACCGGTACCACCGCTGAGCGCATTCGGGAACGCCTCCAGGAACCAGTACCTGAACTCACAACGGTACAACCGCCCCCATGACCGGTACAACCGCCCTGCCTACGCACAGCAACAAGGGTTTCACCCCATGTATCCCCCAACTTACTCCCCCCTGGACTATATCTACTTGTCCCTTAGCTCCGTACTAGGGTTAGCAAATTTTTAGCTCAGATTTGTGAGAGAGCTTTGCTCATCCACTTGGTTACCTTCTCCTCGGAGATTCGAGCCTCCACCGGAGAAGATCCCCCAAGCGGATTCAAGCCCCCTTTACGGGAAGATCGCCTTGTGGATTCAAGACCTCCTCACGGAGAAGAACTGGATACCGTGTATCGTCCCTAGTTGTCCGTGGATTCGTGTATCGTCCTATGTACTCGAGGATTTAGCCCATGTGTGACTTATTCGTGTCGGTTTAGTCATTTCCTCTTGTGTTTTCCTTCCATTCTTCCTCGTATACTTCTTGATTTCCCAGGGATCCGCTCCTTTCGTGAAAGATCGGGCGATTAGGGTCTCTACCCTACATCATCTTGGTATCATGAGCCACGTTGATCACGATTTCGGAGCCTCCCCGTTGTGTTTCTAGCCTTATTTTGTTGTTTTTCGTCCTAATTCAAAAATTCCCCCACCAAAAATAGCCCCAATTTTTTTTGTGATTTGTTGGTGTTGATGTTTTGTTGGATCTGATCCGTGGATTTGCTTGGTTTCAAGTGGATCTAGCATCTCCCCATTTCTCTCCACCTTCCATCCTTGAAATCGCTTGAATTTCGACAACGAAATCATCCTTTTCCGTCCCAAAAACCCATCCCCGATCCAGATCTTGCGATTTTCCTAAACCCAGCGGTACTACCGCCCCCACGAGCGGAACTACTGCTAAAGCACCAACCGGTACTACTGCCTTCACAAGCGGTACTACTGCCCCACCCAGTCTCAGTTGAAACCGACTGGCATCTTTGCCCACCACTTATACACCATCACCACTTCCGCATACTACCCCCTTTGTGCCCGTTTCACACTCTGACACATGTTGCCACTTCGAGGTTTGATAATTTGAGTTGCGGTACCGTATCCTTTTATTTTTCGGCTATTTAGGTACAGTTCGACATCGACACCACCGCCGCTCACCTTCGCCATAGACGCGTCATCAACAACGACCCCCTCGACTACATCGTGGTATTCGTGCCACCATTTTGACACCATACCGGAAGCAAGACCAGTAACCTCATCTTGTTATTGGACATATCACTCTTGCCATTACAATGATAGCCATCATAGCCTTACTCATTTGCGTTGCTTACCCATCAACACTAGACATTGAGTGTTGCCGGCAACGAGACTTGTGCACATTAGTGATCATACTTCCCATAGCATACATACATCATTGTTGCCTATATTGGTATCATCTCTTGTGTCACCAAATTGTCATCGCATACTCACTTGCTATCTTGGTTCGTCAAGCATTGCATGAGAAAAGAGCTCATTCATCAAAGAGCCAAACAAGCTTTTAAGCATAGAGGAAAGATAAGCAAAGAGCTTTTAAGCAAGAACCATAGCATCATACAACATTAAGATTGTCATACTCGATCATCTTGGATCATATCATAGCAACACCTTGCATACAAAATATTTGGGATAGAAGTCGTTGCATTTTTGCTAAGTAGGTTGTGCACAAGTTCTTGTATATGCCTATCATGCAATCGTGCTAGCGTCTCTCTAGTGTTGTGCAACAAGAGCAATTTTGTGGATTCCACACTTTGGCTCACCCTTGGTTGCACAACCCCACTTATCTTTTTGCGCGTGCATTTCCGTGTACCTTATATGCTTGGTCTACTTGTTACATTGCATCTTGCGAATCTTTTCCAACATTATTGAAGCTCACTTACAACTTGCATCAAATTTTTGTGTGCCACCATCCTAACCAAGCACCACCATAAGCTTTTACTTGTGTAGGTGTGAGAAACCGACGAGAATTCGTACCAATTGGGCTATTTCCTTGTCCTACATTGGAGTGTTCATCGATTCACCTTCAACTTCGGTCAAGGTACATTTGGTATTCGTTTTCTCTTTCTTCCTCTCACACTTGTCTTGGAATGATGGATAGGCCAAGTACTTCTACCAACCCGTTGTTCATGGAGCAAGACGACGACATGAACTCCTTCGTCACCAAGAGTCACCTCTTTGGTGCACAACGTGCTTTGCATAAAGAGCAACAAGCTATGAGTGAACGCATCGACAACCTTGCCGCCGACTTGCGACTTTCCGAGCAATGTACAAGGGACTACTTCGACCACAAGCTCAACGATCACAAGCAAGAGAATGACGCAAGGATGGACAAGATTCGCGCTTTGTTGCTCAACCGCTCTTCTTCCACTTCAAGAAGGAGCCGTTCAAGTCACCATTCCGACTTCACCCTCTCCGGCTCAAGTACACCGACATCGAACACTCTTCGTCGAGCCACGCACAACGAGCGTCAAGCAAACCTCAATCCACTTCGAGACACCGACTCGCAAGAACATCGACGATGTCAAGCCGAAGAAGCCTTTGTGCTAGCTCGAGAATGGCAACAACAACGCCAACATGAAGAGGAAGAACGCGCGCGTCTACACCAAAATGCACAAGATGCTGAGGCTCAACATCAAGAACAACAACTCCGCGACGCTCAAGCACTTGAGGCGCAACAAGCTCTACGTGATGCGAGTCGAGCCGTTTCCGACCGAGGCCGACAAGCCCGTGAACAAGAGGAAGCACTTCGCGACGCTCAAGCACTTGAGGCGCAACAAGCTCTATGTGATGCGAGTCGAGCCGTTTCCGACCGAGGCCGACAAGCCTCGCCAAGACCATCAAGTTCATCAAGAGCATGACGACAATGGGGATCCTCCAAGACAAGAGCAACACGAGGTTGACAACCCTCCGCGTCAAGAGCACCATGAGTTGAACAATCCATCTACAACATGGGCGTCATCATCCCCGACCCCAACACAATGAAGAGCAACGCTACGGCAAGCTCAAGTTCACCATGCCCAAGTTCAACGGAAGCAACGATCCCGAAGAATACCTTTCATGGGCATTGAAAGTTGAAAAGATATTCCGTTTGCACAATTATGAAGAAGAGAAGAAGATCGCGATGGCATCCCTTGAGTTCCAAGACTATGTCCTCATTTGGTGGGAACAAATCATAGAGCGCCGCGAGGCAAGAGGTGAACCACCCATCACTACTTGGGCACAAATGAAGGATGTCATGAGAGCACGCTTCGTGCCTACCTACTACAACCGCGACCTCTTCAAGAAACTCCAACAACTCAAGCAAGGAACAAAGAGCGTTGAAGAATACTACAAGGAGATGGAGATTGCAATGATAAGAGCCAATGTGATGGAAGATGATGAGCAAACAATGGCACGTTTCTTGAATGGCCTCAATCATCCTATCAAGAAGATCGCCGACTTCCAACCATACTCAAATCTAATCGAGCTCGTGCACCAAGCTACCAAAGCGGACCGCCAAGTGCAAGATGATTTCAAGTATGCCAAGTTCTCATCCAAGTCCTACTGTTTCTCCAATAACCAAGCTTCAACGACTCCAACACCGACTACAAGACCCTCTATTTCCAACATTGACAAGTCGACTTCCAAGAAAGCTTCGCCAATTACAAGCAATCCTAATACGAGCAACTTCAAGCCAAGAGCTTCATCATCATCAACGCCTATCGATGAGACCGTCAAGACGAGTTCCCTCAAGTGTTTCACTTGCGGCGGCCGAGGCCACAAGTCCTATGAGTGCACCAACAAGCGCACCATGATCTTCAACGATGATGGCACTTATGATTCCATGAGCGAAGGAGAAATGGAAGCCCTTGAGCAAAACGCCATGCACCACCAAGTGAACAATGAAGAAGAACAAGTTTTTTGCGATGAAGATTCAAGTCCCGCACTTGTTGTCTCCAAAGTCTTGACTCTCCAACATCAACAAGAAGAAGACCAACGATGCCACATATTCCACACCAAGGCCGGCATCAATGGACGATCCGTCAAGGTCATCATCGATGGAGGGAGTTGTCACAATCTCGCAAGTGAAGAACTTTGCTCCAAGCTCCAATTGCCCAAGACAAAGCATCCACATCCATACAAAGTGCAATGGATTAGCGACTCCGGCACTATCCAAGTCGAGCACCGAGTGCAAGTATCCTTCAAAATCGGCACCTACGAAGACACCTTGGAGTGCGATGTCATCCCAATGACCGTTTGTCATCTTCTCCTTGGACGGCCATGGCAATTCGATAGAGGAGTCGTTCACAATGGGCGTACAAACCACTATAGCTTCAAGATGCAAGGAAAGGAGTTTGTGCTACGCCCTATGTCTCCAAGCCAAGTGATCGTCGATAAGCAAGCCACCCATCATGGAGAGAATGGTGAGAGAGTGAGCCACCAAAAAGAGAGTGAGCGCCACAAGCCCAAATTGAGTGCCTCCACGATGAGCAAAAACAAGAACCTAGTTCTATTTTCCACCAAAAGTGAGATGAGAGAAGTGTGTGAGAACCCATCTAGTGTCCTACACTACGTCCTCGTGTGCAAGGACAATGCACCACAAACTAACACTTCTCACACTCTTCCTCTAGTGTTGTCTTCTCTTTTAAAGGAATTTCAAGATGTTTTCCCCGATGAGCTACCTCCGGGACTACCTCCACTACGAGGCATTGAGCACCGCATCGACCTCATCCCCGGAGCACCGCTTTCGAATAAAGCTCCCTACCGCGTCAACCCCGACGAAACCTAAGAAATTCAAAGGCAAGTAAAGCATCTCATAGACCATGGTCATGTGCGTGAAAGTTTGAGTCCTTGTGTCGTACCGGTCATTCTTGTGCCAAAACGTGACGGTAGTTTTCGCATGTGCTCCGATTGTAGACCTATCAATGCTATCACCGTTCGTTATAGATATCCCATTCCACGCCTAGATGATATGCTAGATGAGCTTAGTGGTGCCACTATATTTTCCAAAATTGATCTTAAGAGTGGTTACTATCAAATCCACATACAAGAGGGTGATGAATGGAAAACCGCCTTCAAAACCAAGTTTGGTTTGTATGAGTGGTTAGTCATGCCCATGGGTCTCTCGGAAGCACCGGGCACTTTTATGCGCCTTATGAATCATGTCTTTCACCCTTACATTGGTATATTTGTTGTGGTTTACTTTGATGACATTCTTGTGTTTAGCAAATCTATCAAAGAGCATGTCACCCATGTCCACACCGTTTTGCAAACTCTTAGGAAAGAGCGTCTCTATGCTAATATGGAGAAATGCCTTTTTGGTGTTGATAAGCTCGTTTTCTTAGGTTTTATTGTCTCTTCTATGGGTGTACATGTAGACAAGTCCAAGATCAATGCTATTAAGACTTGGCCGCAACCAACCAACTTGCTTCAAGTGTGTAGTTTCCTTGGCCTTGCGGGTTTCTATCGTCGCTTTGTGAAGGATTTTAGCACCATTGCTTCGCCTTTGCATGCTTTGAGCAAGAAGAATGCGCCTTTTGTTTGGGGACCATCCCAAGATACCGCATTCAATGATCTTAAGAATTTGCGTACTCATGCTCCCGTGCTTGCTTTACCAAACTTCGACAAGCCTTTTGAAATTCATTGTGATGCTAGTGGTAATGGCATAGGAGGTGTGTTAACGCAAGAGAAGCGACCCATAGCTTACTTTAGTGAGAAACTTTCCGGAGCACAACTCAATTATCCCATCTATGACAAAGAGCTATATGCTTTAGTCCGTGTTTTGCATGAATGGGAACACTACCTTCGTCCCCATGAGTTTATCATTCATACTGATCATGAGACTCTCAAGTATCTTAAGGGTCAAACTAAGTTGAACAAGCATCATGCTAAATGGAGTGAATTCATTGAGTCTTTTCCCTATGTCATCAAGTACATCAAGGGTAAAGAAAACATCGTAGCGGATGCTCTTTCCCGCATATGCGTGCTAGTCACACAACTTGAGTTAGATGTCATTGGCTTCGAGCATATCAAAGAATTGTATGAGCATGATGAAACTTTTGCCACTTCATATACCAAGTGTTTGTCGAATACATTGTGGGAACGCTATTACATCAAAAACGGCTATCTTATGAGAGCTAACAAACTTTGCATCCCCAAGTCATCCCTTCGTTTGTTGATTTTGCAGGAATCGCATGGAGGGGGCCTAATGGGACATTTCAGACGCGACAAGATGTTCGCCACGCTCTCGAAGAGCTACTTTTGGCCAAAGATGTTTCGGGAAGTCAATCGCTTCACCAACCGTTGTTCGACATGCCGCAAAGCTAAGTCCACAACTCAATCTCATGGCCTCTATATACCTCTACCGATTCCATACCAACCATGGGAAGACATTAGCATGGACTTCGTACTTGGTTTTCCTAGAACTCGAAATGGAAAAGACTCCATATTTGTCGTTGTGGACCGTTTCTCCAAAATGGCACATTTTATTCCTTGTAACAAGATATACGATGCTTCACATGTTGCTAATCTCTTTTGTAGGGAAATATTGTGTCTACATGGTGTGCCAAAGACTATCGTCTCGGACCGCGACATCAAGTTCTTGAGTTACTTTTGGAAGACCTTATGTGCCATGCTCGGAATCAAGCTTCTGTTCTCCATGGCCTATCATCCACAAATCGATGGCCAAACGGAGGTGACAAACCGCACACTCTCCGCTCTACTTCGAGTACTCATCAAGAAGAACATCGAGGAGTGGGAGGAGTGCCTACCTATCGCCGAGTTCGCCTACAACCGAGCAAGACACTCAACAACCGGCAAGTCTCCTTTCGAGGTCGTTTACGGATTCAACCCATTGTCACCATTGGACATTCTTCCTCTACCACTCCAAGAGCGCATCAATTTGGACGCAAGTGCGCGTGTGACACATCTCAAGAAGGTGCATGAAGATACAAGAAACACCATCGAGCGCCAAGTTCAATGCCTTACAACCAAGCTCAACTTCAATAAGCAACCTATGGTCTTCAACATTGGTGATCTCGTGTGGCTACACCTTCGCAAGGACCGTTTTCCACAAGAACGCAAGTCCAAGCTTCGACCACGAGCGGATGGACCCTTCAAGGTGCTTGCACGCTACAACGACAACGCTTACAAGATCGACCTCCCACGCGACAAGTACAACGTGAGTGACATCTTCAACGTCAAAGATCTCTCTCCCTTCCATGGTGATGAAGAATTTGATCCGAGGACGGATCTTCCCCAAGGGAGGGGAGATGATGCGGAGCATCCCAAGGCCATCCCCATGGACATACCTACATCTCCCACGACACCACTTGGACCCATGACAAGAGCCTGTGCGAGAGCCATTGAGAACGAGGTTAACTCTCTCCTTGTTGAACTTCCCTTTTACCCACTTGAGACATGGCTACTACCTCAAACGGAGATGCTTTGTGTGCTTAGGTACCATGTAAGCAACCAAGGAGAAGTCACGATGCAAGAAGGACATCAAGAGCATGAAGAACATCATCCCAGCTCAGAAGTCCTGGAATAACCACCCATGCACCGCCCAACTTCCACCTGGGCGGTACAACCGGTCGGCCACCGGTCAACTACTGGTCAAGCTCCTGACATCAAGCGGTGCAAGGCCGGTACAGCACCAGTTTATCCCTGCAACAGCCCCCAGACCGGTACAACCGCCTCGCGCACTGGTACCACCGCTGAGCGCATCCGGGAACGCCTCCAGGAACCAGTACCTGAACTCACAACGGTACAACCGCCCCCATGATTGGTACAACCGCCCTGCCTACGCGCAGCAACAAG
>NC_053025.1:80518346-80530965 GCF_003073215.2 Triticum urartu | reverse complement strand
TGCCCTCACTGAAGCAACTAAAAGCACCATTGCCCAACGGCCCAAGAAGCGATCTCATGTTCTCAACGACCAAGAACTTCTGGTTGACCTTCATCAGAAACAGGATAAGCATCATGACTGGCTGAAGCGCCAAATGCAAAGCCTCTTGGTGGACGTAAACGGGATTCGCAACCTTGCCACCAAGAATACCTTTGTTGCCCATGAAACCTGTCGGCGTACATGGAAAGGGCTGACGCTTATGTGTTCTGAAGATGATCTTCAAGAGGATGGCTTCTCTGAACACTTCAAGTTTGACTCAACACCTCCAAGAAGGACTGTGCTGCGACGAACTCTGTCTCTTGAAGACTCTGAGTTCTCCTCCTCTGCTGCAACAGTGAATGCACGTGTCATCAATGATGAAGACGATGCTACTTCACCACCTTCAGCGTGAATCAACACTGCACCGAGTTCGTCTGCACCGCCAACCAACACCGAAGACCCTTCTGCTTCACCAACTCCTCACGGGGACGAGTAGGTGCTCTATGTCTTCAAACCTTTTTGGTCCTTATTGACAAAAGGGGGAGGAGCATATGAGTTTGATAGTCTTCAAGCGGGTTCATATGGGCGGTAGTTTTATATTTTGCCTAGTGTTTACAACTCTCGCGTCTTGATACATTTGGTTCTTTGAGTTGTAACACTCAAACTCGATGGTCGTCTGCTACTTATTTGCTATTCTGTGATGCGATGATAAATTCCGCATGTGCGACGATAAATTCCGCACTTAGATCATTTTGCAGACGTCCATTTTTCATTATGCATATCATCATCTTCGTCACGTCATATCTTGCATAATGAATTGTCATCATAAGTTGAAGAGGATCTCCACAAGTACAACCTGCCATGTGCATTTGCATTCCAAAAGTAAATTACTTATATGCACATCTTCAGGGGGAGCCCTTGCAACTTATGAAGACAATCCCCTATCCTTTACAATTTCACATATTATATTCCCCATTGAAAACTTCAACTAGTTTGTCATCAATCACCAACAAGGGGGAGATTGTAAGTGCATCTAGTGCCACCCCTAGTTGGTTTTGGAGTATTGACGACAAACCTAGTTGAGGGACTAATGTGTTTGTGAGAATTGCAGGATAACACAGGTAGAAGTCCCTCATTGATTCGATTTTCCTACCAGAGATGACCCCTAAAAATGTATGAAGACATTGAAGTCAGAGGTAGTATGTGAAGACATTCACATTGAAGACTATGATAAGAGAAGACATCGCGTGAAGACTATGGAGCGCGAAGACTTAGCAGTTTCATCGTTCTGTGTTTTTCTTTGTTGAGTCATAGGAACCACCGTACTGTTAAGTGGGGTCCAAGAGAACCAGTCAGAATGACTGAATGATGCTTAACCAAAATCCTATGTCTTCGAGTGAAGACTATGAGAGCAAATCTTTTCCAGAGTTGGATAAGTCAGCTTTGCTTGTAGTCCAAGTAAAGTTGAGGACTGTGAATCCTCCAGCCGGTTAGGCGTCACGTTCTGAGCATCCAAGAGTCATTGTGGATCGCCGGTGAACGAAGTCTGTGAAGGTTTGGAAGTCTACCTTGAAGACTTACCAGAGTGATTGGGCGAGGTCTGAGTGACCTTAGCTCAAGGGGAATACGGTGAGGACTGAGTGTCCTGAGCTACGTGTTCAGGACTGGGTGTCCGGGACTGTGTGTCCTCAGGTTTAAATACCTAGCCACCCTAACCAGACGTACAACTGTCAACGCAGTTGGAACTGGTCTACCAAACCTTTGTCTTCACCAAGCTCACTGGTTCTATCCTTCCCATCTCTTTATTTACAGTTGGTCCTTGTGAAGTCATTGCCTATTTGCATTGTCCATTTGTCTTCACTGTGTGATTGTTTGTTCAGATTGGTTTCATACTATCTTCCATCCTGATCCGTACTGCCTAGCTGTTGTTAGTCTTTGTGCTTTCACTTCATTGAATACTTGACTATGGCTTGTCTAGGGTAGTCTACCTTCCGCTGCATGGTTATAGGTTCATTTCTATCGTTTGTCTTCAAAACTCCCATGTTTTGAAGACTTTCATAAAAATCGCCTATTCGCCCCCGCTCTAGTCGATATAACGCACTTTCAATTGGTATCAGAGCGAGGTACTCCCTTGTTCTGTGTGATTTTGGTTTAACTGCCTGGAGTTTTAGTTATGTCGACCAAAAGAATGAAGACTGTGTCATGCCTCATCTTTGACGGTCACGAGTATTCCAAGTGGAAGGCCATGATGAAGAAGCGCCTCATGGCAATGAACAGCGAGCTGTGGACCGTCACTGAGATTGGTCTGACCGATCTGTGCAAGATGGCAGAAGCTGATGACATTCGCAAGTACACTCTTCTCGACCTCACGGCAAAGGACGTCATTTGCTCCTGTCTGTCTCAAAATCAGTTCAGGAATATCATGCATCTCGATCATGCGAAGTTTATCTGGGACCGTCTCTCTGAGGTCTATGAAGGTCATCGAACTCGTCATGATCCTTGGTTTGAGGACTTTAAGGAATCACTCAAAGTGATGACATTCGAACCAGAATCATCATCTTCTGCATCATGCCTTATGGCAAAAGATGCTAAGGTAACTGAATGCTATCTATCCGAATCCAGTGATGATGAATCTGGTGATGAATTTGGACCCAGCTATGCAAAACTTGCTTCCCTTGCCACTAAACAACAGAAAGCTATGGAACATATTCAAAAACTGTTAGACAAAAGCGATGACCTGTTGGACGCTGAAATGACTCGATCTCAGTCCTTAATTGAAGACATAAAAAATCTTCATGTTAAGTATGAGGAACTTGAAAGTCGTCATGAAACGCCCTCAACAACTCATGAAAAGCTTTCCTATGATTATCTTCAAAGGAAGCAAGATCTTGAGAAATTGAGAGCGGCTCATGAAGATCTTCAAAACGAAAACGAGTCACTTCACGCCAAACAGATCTGTTCCGCTCAGGAAGGATTTGAACCACCATGTCTTAAATGCATTGAGTGTGATAACGCTACTTCTGTTGCTGAATGTTCTACTGCTGCTACTGTTGCAATATCTTCAACTGCTGATGTGGTAACTAACCCCTCTGCTGAGGATGCCACTGCTATTGCTGATGAGAATGTTAGGTTGAAGACATTGCTTGAAACAGGGATGTTCAATAGTCTCAAAGGGCATCAGACACTATGTGATGTCCTCAAAAGGCAGATCCCGAACCGAAACCCTAGGAAAGAGGGTGTTGGGTTCGAAAGGAAAATGAATGCTGATGATTCTTACTGGAAACCTGAGCAGTACCCCAAAACCACATGGGTTGCTGCAAAGGAACCTTCAGCGGATCCATCCACCCTATCTGGCTTCACTTGTGCTAATCCCATTGTTATTGATGAATCCTTTGATGCAAACTATAAACTGTTTAAGAATCAGAATGGTGAAGTGTTTGCCAGGTATATTGGTAGTAACTGCAGGAATGGGCCGCCAATGAAGAAAGTCTGGGTGCCGAAAAGGTGTTTGGAGAATCTTCCTGTGAATGTCGTCATGACACCACAAGTGAAGAAGACAAACCCCAGACCACAGGCTTCATATGGTCCAAAGGCTTCATACAGACAGAGGACTCACCTGAGTCGCATTAACGCAAATGTTTTGCAGGGAAACCTTACTCAGGCCTATGAATATGAGCGCGTTTCATCAAACCGCCATGTTCATAAGACCAAAAACTATTCTGCTTATCCTTATGAGTACTATTGTCCACCTGCAAGACTTTTTGCTAGGGCTCCAAAGCCAAAGTTCTCAGACGCTGCACTTAGACTCATTGTTTCGAAGCCACCCTTGAATATGTGGGTGGCTAAGAAAGCTTAACTCTCTTTTGCAGGGAAAGGTCTCCAGCCGAAAACCAAAATCGTCTGAAGCCATTGCTGGGGACCTTAAACATCTTGTAGGGCGCAAGATCAAATGCCCAAATGGTCTTATTATGTATTTTGTTCCTGAGTCGCTTGCCACTTGCCCTATCAATCCTAACCTAGATCTAAGCTTTCATAATCCACTTGCTCGTCAAATGTTTATGCTTCACAATTCTCTTCGTGAAGCCTATCCCCCTAACTGCACTGTAGGGTACGACACCAGCTGCTTCAGAATGGATTATTAATAGTGGGTGTACTAATCACATGACTGGCAAGCGAAGCCTTCTCATGGACTCAACCTTACGTCCATCTGACAAAAGTCACATCACATTTGCTGACACTGGTAAAATCAAGGTATTGGGTCTAGGTAGAGTTGCAATCTCAAAGGATCAACACATGGATAAAGTCATGCTTGTTGAATCCCTTGGTTTCAACTTAATGTCTGTCTCAATGCTTTGCGATTTAAACATGATTGTGATGTTTGGAAAATATCGTTGCCTTATTCTAATGGAATCTGACAAGTCTCTAGTGTTTGAAGGGTATCGGAAAGATGATTTGTATGTGGTAGATTTCTCAGCAGGACCACAACTTGCCGCATGTCTTCTAGCAGAAACTTCTGAGTGCTGGCCCTGGCATCGGAGGCTAGGGCATGCTGGCATGAGGAACCTCCACACCCTTGCAAGGAAGAAGCATGTCATAGGCATCGAGGGCGTCAAGTTCAAGAAGGATCACTTATGCGGTGCCTGTGAAGCAGGAAAGATGACGAGGGCCAAGCATCCCTCGAAGACAATCATGACAATGACTCAACCCTTCGAACTGATCCACATGGACCTTTTTGGTCCCACTCATTACTCAACTCTTACTACTACTGCTTGTCTCTATGGCTTTGTCATTGTTGATGATTATTCAAGATATACTTGGGTGCATATAATCCTCTACAAGACTGAAGTGCAGGATGTCTTCAGACGCTTCACCAATCGAGCCATGAACAACTATGGTGTCAAGATCAAGCACATCTGAAGTGACAATGGCACTGAATTCAAGAACACTGGTCTAGACACTTATCTTGATACTTTGGGCATTACACATGAATTCTCAGCTCCATACACACCGCAGCAGAATGGCGTCGTGGAACGCAAGAACAGAACACTAATTGAGATGGCCCGGACAATGCTTGATGAATACAAGACTCCAAGAAAGTTCTGACCTGAAGCCATTGATACTGCATGCCATATCATCAACCGTGTGTATCTTCACAAACTTCTCAACAAGACATCCTATGAGCTCCTTACTGGCAAGAAGCCAAATGTCAGTTACTTCAGAGTATTTGGTGCCAGGTGCTGGATTAAGGATCCACATCACACTTCAAAATTTGCACCAAAAGCACATGAAGATTTTATGCTTGGATATGGAAAGGATTCGCACTCCTACAGAGTCTTCAACCTTTTTCACTATAAAGTGGTTGAAACAGTGGATGTGCGGTTCGATGAGACTAACGGCTCACAAAGAGAGCACCTGCCAAACGTGCTAGATGAAGTTCCATCCAGTGAATCAATCAAACTTATGGGAACTGGAGAAATCATACCATCTGAATCTCAGCCTGAAGAGGAACTTATCATCTCCGCACCTGATCAAACTGAAGACAATGCTCAGCCTGAAGACAATCCTTCTAACGATGACAATGATCAGCAAGAGAAAAATCTTCGTCCTGTACATCCTCGTGTTGCAAATGAAGTACAGATTGAGAGAATAATTGATAGCATCAATGCACCAGGTCCACTCACTCATTCGAGGGCAACACAACTAGCAAATTTCTGTGGGCACTTCGCATTCGTCTCAATATCTGAACCCAAGAAAGTTGAAGAAGCCTTCATGGAACCTGAATTGATTCAAGCTATGCAAGAAGAGCTTCAACAGTTTGAGCTGAATAATGTATGGGAACTGGTTAAGCGTCCTGATCCTCGCAAGAACAATATAATAGGCACCAAATGGATATATCGCAACAAGTAAGATGAGCATGGTAAAGTTGTCAGAAACAAAGCTCGTCTCGTTGCTCAAGGGTACACTCAAGTTGAAGGGATTGACTTCGATGAAACATTTGCTCCTGTGGCTAGACTTGAAGCCATACGCATACTGCTGGCCTATGCAAATCATCATAACATTCTTCTGTATCAAATGGATGTGAAGAGCGCTTTTCTCAATGGCAAGATTGAAGAAGAAGTGTATGTTGCACAACCGCCTGGCTTTGAAGATCCAAAACATCCTGACATGGTGTACAAGCTCAACAAGGCACTGTATGGCCTCAAACAAGCCCCTCGGGCTTGGTATGACACACTCAAAGACTTCCTGAAGAGCAAAGGCTTCAAACCTGGTTCCCTCGACCCCACTCTCTTCACGAAGACATATGATGGTGAACTGTTTGTGTGCCAAATATATGTGGATGACATTATCTTCGGCTGCACCAATCAGAAATACAATGAAGAGTTTGGATATATGATGCAAGAGCAATATCAGATGTCCATGATGGGTGAGCTGAAGTTCTTCCTTGGTCTTCAAATACGTCAGCAACGCAACGACATCTTCGTATCTCAAGAGAAGTACCTCAAAGATTGCCTGAAGAAATTTGGGATGCAAGACTGCAAAGGCTTCACGACGCCAATGCCAGCCAAACATCATCTGGGTCCCGACGACAATGGTAAAGAGTTCGATCAAAAGGTATACCGCTCCATGATTGGTCTAGGCCAGATATTATGCTTAGTGTTTGCATGTGTGCTCGATTCCAAGCGGCACCAAAGGAATCGCATCACTTAGCTATGAAGCGAATTCTTCGATATTTGGCTTACACCCCAACATTATGATTATGGTATCCAAAGGGCTCATAGTTTGATCTGGTTGGATTCTCGGATGCTGATTATGCTGGTGACAAGGTGGATCGCAAGTCTACATCAGGCACATGTCATTTTCTGGGACGATCACTTGTATGTTGGTCTTCAAAGAAGCGGAACTGTGTATCTCTCTCCACTGCTGAATCTGAATACATTTCTGCTGGATCTTGCTGCGCTCAGCTTCTATGGATGAAGCAAACACTCAAAGACTATGGCATTCATCTGAAGCAAGTGCCACTCTACTACGACAACGAAAGCGCCATCAAGATTGCCAACAACCCAGTTCAGCACTCGAAGACAAAGCACATTGAAATTCGTCATCACTTTCTCAGAGATCATGTTGTGAAGGAAGATATTGATATCATACATGTCAACACTGAAGAACAATTGGCAGATATCTTCACCAAGCCCTTGGATGAGAAGAGGTTTTGCAAGTTACGGTGTGAGCTAAATATCTTGGAATCCTCAAATGTCCTGTGATCAGGCACACATCCTAACACTTATGCATATTGATGACTTAGATGTGCAACACACGAAATAAAGTATATCTTCAATCAATAAAGACTTACATTCTAAGTGTGAATACATTAATGTGGAATTTGACTTCGGAGCGCCACGATAATTGTGCGCCGTGTCTGGGTCTAATACTTCCTATACGGTGGGTAACGCCACCACCAAATTTTTCTGTTTGAAGTGTTTCACTCATGGCGTTACGTTTGGTATGTCTTCACATTTGGTTTGACTTCAATCTCAACCTGTCTTCATGATTATCTTCACTATGTTGATTTGATTGTCTTTCTCATATATATAGGGTCGCGCTATTCGTCACACTGGATGAAGAATAGTTATTCTTCAACCCCCTCTATTTTACCATCAATGCACCATAATTTTATGTTCCGTAAGTTTTGTCTTATTTTCGATGCAAAAAGAGACCGTAAGAAAATCTATAATCGCCGTAAAAAAATTTATGGTATGTAAAATTATAAACGTAAAAACATAGTCTAAAATACACATAAACTGCAAATTTTCTTGTCTTATGACCTATATTTTAATTTTTTTATATCAAATTTTACGTAGTGAATCAATAGGAATGTAACTATTTGAATTCCAAACGTAATTTAATTATAAAATGATCGTAAGATTACCTCGGTGAAGAATAACTTATTCTGCACCCTGGGTAATGAATAGTAACACTATATATATATACTAGTTTCTGTCATCTACAACATTCATTTATAGCTATGTCTTCTTGTTGAATCTTTTGAACTAAGTGAATGTGATCGGACCCTAACCTCTCTATGCTCTCTATCTCAAACTCTATCTCTCCAAATCATATGCATTCTATTAAACTGTCGAATATCTTCTCTGCGTCCTTGTCAGCAGAAGATACAGAGACAAACATTAAGTCTGTTTTCAATGCTAAATCCTTTCACCTGAAACCCGGAGAAGTGGGAACGACCATCCGACAATCCAGGCGTGCGTGGGAACGTGGAACAACCTCCGATATGTTGCATGATAGCCACGTGCCCTTCAGATGTGAATCGCCAGGGGCACCTGTGTAATAACACCGTGTCGTCCTTATCCCTATAAATACACGCCTCACCACAGTCATTATCCTTTCTTCCACTCTCGCACAAACCCTAACGCCACTGCTAGCCCTCAACGACGAAGCGCTTAGCTGCCGTGACCTCACCGACGTCGTCTTCACGCCGGCCGCGGACATCGTCTTCTCCGCCGTCGCCGTAGGTGTCCTCCGTCGCCAAGTTAGGGCACGGACGATCGAACTGCTCGGCCTCCTCTCCCACTCCGTCTAGCAGTTCTTTGTGTGGTAAATAAAACTTCCTTTTTACGGCCCCTTTGATCCTATAGATTCATTACTTTCTACCACAAGCAGTTTCTGTTCACACAAGTTGGATCTATTTCATACTGCATATCATAATATGCCTAGTATGTTCACTTATGCTTCACAAAGTAGTTAGATTCCTCACTTGTACTTATTCATGAATTCATACAAATCTGGAACCAACTCTTTATCTATGAGTGAATGTCTTTGCACGATGAGGTCAATGTCTTCTAAACTGATTTATCTTCAAAATCTTTTGAGAATTCATATGACCTCTTCCCCTTCCCTCGCACCTTAATGCTGTCACAGGTACATGTCCGTGGGAGAATCCCTTGGTTCTCATAGTCTGCATTCATTTGCAAAATTCTTACAGCATCACATTAACTCTCCCGAAGCCAGTTCCTGTTTGACCAGAAAGCGGAAGCCTTTGAAGCCTTTCAGTTTAAAGTTCATGGCTATAGAGAAATCAGCAAGGAAGGGTGGCAGACAGCGTCGAGGGGGAACATCAAGAGATCTGCCTGATGACCTCTCAGAGCTATACAAGACAGATCCAGAAGAGGATTACAATCAACGCAAGACATGAATCCAATGGATTCGAAGATATTGGGCCGAACAATGGTTTAAATACAAGTTTGTGACCTAGGAGTATGCTGAGAAGAATGCCATCAAGAGTCTTTGGCGTGACATTCTCTTCCGAAGCCTTCCACCCAAGACCAGAGCTGAAGCTATTGCTCAGGGTTTCTATCCTTGTATGGTCCGTGGACCACAGCCTGAAAATGCCGACCCATCATCACTGCTCTGGTGTCGTGATGATAATCTCTTCAAGCGCAACTTCCAGCACGCAAAGGCATTGGCCAAGGAAAACAAGAAGTCATTGGGACTAGACTTCAACCCTGGTCCTTCTGCTCCCCGAGCTGACGGCACACGCGATGCTGAACCCAATATCATCGGACCTTTCTACAACCTTGATGGCCTTATCACTCACATTTCTGTTCAAGGTGCCAAAGTGGATCATTCTGATGATGATGCCAACACTGATGAATCCCCAGCTCCTACTACAAATTCGCAGAAGTAGAAGAAGGCTAAAGCTTCAAAGTCAGCTGCTCCTCCAAAAGCTTCACGTGCGAAGCCACTGGCTACTGCACCTCCTGAAGACAGTGTGCAGTCTAAAGATCTATCACGTATCTCCAAGAAGACTGAGATGAGAAAGAGTACTGATCAGGCACTGACCGCTGCTGCTATTCTGCGCAATGACGCCATTGATCTGTCCAGCGATGAAGATCTTGTAGATGACGCTCTTGAGCAACTGATCAAGAGCAAGGAAGAAGCAGAGATCTTCAATGATTTGCATCTCTTTGACGTGGCAATCATCCATAACTTCATTGATGAGTGGTTTGACACGCACAACCTCAGCTTTGAAGATCTGCAACTTCCAATTGGCCTCAGTGTCGCCTTCACTGGCGCCATTGCTTCTGAGCTAGCTCTAGCTCAGCGCATCGTTGAACTGAAGCAAAAAATCGACTATGAGAAAGCTCAGTTCAAGAAGCACATGGCCAAGCTCAGCGTGCAAGATGTGAAAAACTTCAAGATTATGCTGCACGAGCTCAAGGAAGCCTTTCTCAAGAAGCGTGAAGAAGCTAAAGGTTCTCGTGAGCGCATGAAGAGCCTGGCTGACAAGTGTGTGCAAGCCTACAATGAGGCTGAGAAGCGCAAGGCTCTTGGTCGTCCTGGCATTGACCCAAGAATGGCTGCAAAGAAGAAGAAGCCATCAACAGACCAACCTGCACCTTCAAGGCGGGAAGAGCCACGCATAGTCTTTCCAAGCAGCATGACTGGCTCGAAGCCAAAGGTCCGGTCAACCGCTTCAGAACTGAAGAAGACGAGGACTGTCGAGGTTGAGGCCAGAAAGAGGAAAAATCCTGATGCTTCTGATGTCGCTCTCTCCAAGAAGAAGCGTAGAACCAAGAAAGATCGGACTGCTCCCACAGAGCCCCTTGTTGTAGAACCCATCTCTGTTGCTCGCCCTGATTCCTCGCATCAAGAACGACGGATAGTAGTTCATGAGCCTGCTTCCACAGAGGCTCCTGAAGCTGAAGACATTCCAGCAGTTAACCCCACCGCTGCTGAAGACATTGGTCACCATGACAATGTTGAAGATGATGAAGTCCTTCCTCAGATCGAGCACCAACTGGTATCATCGCCTGTGCTCACGCACAGCGAACTCATCAGCATTGGTCGTCCTCTGATGCCAACTGCTCAGGATGCATCGTGGGTTGATCACCCACAGAGACAAGACACTCCAAGCTCTCCCCAACCGCAAGCTACCCCAACAGTGCAAGATAATGATGACTATGAGGCCCAGCACACTCCATCTCCACAAGCATCGCCCGTATTACACAGGCTTCGCAAAGGACCAAGGCCCCAAGTCACTCCCACAATGCACATGTCTGAATCCGAAGCCAAAATGGCTGAAGATGTTCTGGCTGCATCAGCCGATGAAGAAGATGCCTCAAGAGTTGCTACACCCCCGTCTCACCAAGATGTTGTTCTCGTGGAGAACGTGACCGACCCTCCAGCTTCTGAAGTGGAGGTTGAGAATCCTGAGGCTGCCACCACTAATACCACTGAAGCCAATCACGTGGTCATGGCTGAAGACACTGTGGAGCCTGCACCTAACACTGTGCTAGAGGCCAATGAAGCCAATGATGTACCTGCAACAGATGTGCAGCCTGACGCCTCTGTTGATGCCACTGCTCCTATTCCGCCACCAAGGTCACACACTATCGAGCAAGCATTCAACTATGGCCAACTTATCACTGTCAAATGGCCTTTTCTGACTCCTCCGCCTGCTGCTGGTCCTCAGTTTGACTATCACGTTGAGCACAGGCCTCAGGTTCAAAAGCCAATGCCAAGTTTGCCCAGGTTTCCAGGTACTGCATCTGCACCCGGATCTTTCAATATCAATGGCTTCAAAGCACACAACACCTTCTTCAATAGCGCCAAGAACCCCTAATCAAAGGCAAGAATATCTTCTGATCGGTTCTGGAGCTATCAGCAGCGCAGTTACTACTCATGCATTCTGTACAATCAAGGTCGCATTTTCCCACATATGCGTCTTGACACTGAAGCCATAACTGGTCTGCCTTGTTTGGAAGAAGCTCTGGATTGCTTCAGAGAGTCTGGATTGTTGCCGTTCGTCACTGACAAGGAGCACTGGAACGAAGAATTGCTGCTCCAATTCTATGCCACTCTTCATATTCGCGGCTACAACAGAGATCCGAAGACTTGGGTCCTTGAGTGGATGACAGGCAATGTTCATCACGAAGCCAAAGCCTTTGATATCATTGAGTTCATTGGTCAGCCCACTCCATGAGATCTTTATGAACCTGGTTGTCAGCTTCACAGTGCAGCTATGGAGAGCATTTTTCACAAGCCTGAACCAAACATGAGTCAGATGCTTAGCATGATGAAGCCTTTGCCTCCATATGCTGCATATCCTAAGGAGTTCTTTGTCGAAGACCTTGAGTATCTGCCATGCACTATCTATCACATTATAAGGCGAACTCTCTGGCCCATCAAAGGACATTCTCCACATGCAAAGCTGGAAGGTGCAATGAAGACTTTGGTCTTCCATATTCTTCACGACAAATGCTTCAATGCACAAGACTTCTTCATCTGCCAACTTGCTGCATCAGGATCTGATCTCTTTGGCTTGAAGTTTTACGCTCCATGGATTATGCGGCTGATCAAACTACACTCAGCTGTCACCTATCAGCCCTCTGCTCGCAATCATCGGATCTTTATGCCTGACGTCGATATGTCAGTTGAAGCCATCTATCCAGAGCCTGCCAAGGAGCCCCTTAGTCTTCAGAATGCTGATAAGCAAAGTTTCTCACAACACATTGACGGAGATCCAGCAGTCGCTCGTGTTTATCCTCTGACTGGTACTACCCGTGCACCTCATCGTGCCCTCACT
>NC_053025.1:80499229-80517346 GCF_003073215.2 Triticum urartu | reverse complement strand
CTACTGTAGCAAATCACTAAAATTATTATTAAACATTGCATACCAAAAGCCTCTGCATATTTAATAGTCCTATCCTCAAATAGAATCATTAAAGAAGCAACCATATGCAAACAATGCAAACATAACCGCAATCTGCCTAAACAGGATAGTCTGTAAAGAATGCTGCAACATCCATACTTCCCTAGCTCCAAAAATTATGAAAGAAAATTCCCACTGTATTAAATTTATCAGATCTTAATATGAAAAAGGTTTCAACATTTTATCACATTCTGACTTTTCTAGGGAATTATTGCAACAACGGTAAACTTTCTGTTTTCAAACAGCAACATGTGGACTTCTAACATAGGCATAGTAAAGGCTATCAATGCCACTTTTATTGAAATAAAATATTCAAAACATTGTACTAAATAACAGCAAGCAAATCCTAACAAAATAAATTGACGCTCCAAGCAAAACACATATCATGTGGCGAATAAAAATATAGCTCCAAGTAAAGTTACCGATGAACGAAGACGAAAGAGGGGATGCCTTCCGGGGCATCCCCAAGCTTAGGATCTTGGCTATACTTGAATATTACCTTGTGGTTCCTTGGTCATCCCAAAGATTAGGCTCTTTCCACTCCTTATTCCATAGTCCATCGAATCCTTACCCAAAACTTGAAAACTTCACAACACAAAACTTAAAGTAGAAAACTCGTGTGCTCCGTTAGTATAAGAAAATAAATCACCACTTCAAGGTACTGTAATGAACTCATTATTTATTTGTATTGGTGTTAAACATACTATATTCCAACTTATATATGGTTCATACCCTCCGATACTACTCATAGATTCATCAAAATAAGAAAACAACGTATGAAAAACAGAATCTGTCAAAAACAGAACAGTCTGTAGTAATCTGTATCAAACGTATACTTCTGGAACTCATAAAATTCTAAAATAAATTGCTGGACCTGAGGAATTTATCTATTAATCATCTTCAAAAAGAATTAACTAAATATCACTCTCCAAATAAAAATGGCAGCAATTCTCGTGAGCGCTAAAGTTTCTGTTTTTTACAGCATGATCAACAAGACTTTCCCCAAGTCTTCCCAAAGGTTCTACTTGGCACAAACACTAAATTAAAGCATAAAACCAAATCTAGACAGAGGATAGATGAATTATTTATTAATAAACAGGAACAAAAAGCAAGGAACAAAAATAAAGTTGGGTTGCCTCCCAACAAGCGCTATCGTTTGACGCCCCTAGCTAGGCATGATGATTTCAATGATGCTCACATAAAGGATAAGAATTAAAACATAAAGAGAGCATCATGAAGAATATGAATAGAACATTTAGGTCTAACCCACTTCCTATGCATAGGGATTTTGTGAGCAAACAACTTATGGGAACAATAATCAACTAGCATAGGAAGGCAAAACAAGCATAACTTCAAAATTTTAAGCACATAGAGAGGAAACTTGGTATTATTGCAATTCCTACAAGCATAAGTTCCTCCCTCATAATAATTTTCAGTAGCATCATGAATGAATTCAACAATATAACCAGCACCTAAAGCATTCTTTTCATGATCTACAAGCATAGAAATTTTATTACTCTCCACACAAACAAAATTCTTCTCATGAATAATAGTGGGAGCAAACTCAACAAAATAATTATCATGTGATTGAAAATTAAGATCAAGATGACAAGTTTCATGGTTATCATTATTCTTTAAAGCATACGTATCATCACAATAATCATCATAGATAGGAGGCATGCTTTCATCATTGTAAATTTGTCATCAAAGCTTGGGGCACAAAAAATATCATCTTCATCAAACATAGCTTCCCCAAGCTTGTGGCTTTGCATATCATTGGCATCATGGATATTCAAGGAATTCATACTAACAACATTGCAGTCATGCTCATCATTCAAATATGTAGTGCCAAACATTTTATAGATTTCTTCTTCTAGCACTTGAGCACAATTATCCTTTCCATCATACTCATGGAAGATATTAAAAAGGTGAAGCGTATGAGACAAACTTAATTCCATTTTTTGTAATTTTGTTTTATAGACTAAACTAGTGATAAAACAAGAAACTAAAAGACTCGATTGCAAGATCTAAAGATATACCTTCAAGCACTCACCTCCCCGACAACAGCTCCCGAAAAGAGCTTGATGTCTACTACACAACCTTCTTCTTGTAGACGTTGTTGGGCCTCCAAGTGTAGAGGTTTGTAGGACAGTAGCAAATTTCCCTCAAGTGGATGACCTAAGGTTTATCAATCCGTAGGAGGCGTAGGATGAAGATGGTCTCTCTAAAGCAAGCCTGCAACCAAATAACAAAGAGTCTCTTGTGTCCCCAACACACCCAATACAATGGTAAATTGTATAGGCGCACTAGTTCGGCGAAGAGATGGTGATACAAGTGGTATATGGATGGTAGATAAATGTTTTTGTAATCTGAAAATATAAAAACAGCAAGTTAACTAATGATAAAAGTGAGCGTAAACGGTATTGCAATGTGTTGAAACAAGGCCTAGGGTTCATACCTTTGCTAGTGCAAGTTCCCTCAACAATACTAACATAATTGGATCACATAACTATCCCTCAACATGCAACAAAGAGTCACTACAAAGTCACTAATAGCGGAGAACGAACGAAGAGATTATGGTAGGGTATGAAACCACCTCAAAGTTATTCTTTCCAATCAATCCGTTGGGCTATTCCTATAGATGTCACAAACAGCCCTAGAGTTTGTACTAGAATAACACCTTAAGACACAAATCAACCAAAACCCTAATGTCACCTAGATACTCCAATGTCACCTCAAGTATCCGTGGGTATGATTATACGATATGCATCACACAATCTCAGATTCATCTATTCAACCAACACATAGAACCTCAAAGAGTCCCCCAAAGTTTCTACCGGAGAATCACGACGAAAACGTGTGCCAACCCCTATGCATAGGTTCATAGGCGGAACCCGCAAGTTGATCACCAAAACATACATCAAGTGAATCACGTGGTATCCCATTGTCACCACAGATACGCACAGCAAGACATACATCAAGTGTTCTCAAATCTTTAAAGACTCAATCCGATAAGATAACTTCAAAGGGGAAACTCAATCCATTACAAGAGAGTAGAGGGGGGAGAAAACATCATAGGATCCAACTATAATAGCAAAGCTCGCGATACATCAAGATCGTATCACCTCAAGAACATGAGAGAGAGAGAGATCAAACACATAGCTACTGGTACATACCATCAGCCCCGAGGGAGAACTATTCCCTCCTCGTCATGTAGTGCACCGGGATGATGAAGATGGACACCAGAGAAGGATTGCCCCCTCCGGCAGGGTACCGGAACGGGTCTAGATTGGTTTTCGGTGGCTACGGAGGCTTCTTGCGGCGAAACTCCCGATCTATTGTGCTCACGGATGTTTTTAGGGTATATGGAGATATATAGGCGGAAGAAGTACGTCAGGGGGGCCACGAGGGGCTCACGAGGGTGGAGGGCGCGCCCAGGGGGGTGGGCGCGCCCCCCTGCCTCGTGACCTCCTCGCAGATCCCCCGACGTGCACTCCAAGTCTTCTAGGTTTCTTTCCTTCCAAAAATGAGTTCCGTGAAGTTTCAGGTCAATTGGACTCCGTTTGATTTTCCTTTTCTTCGAAACCCTAAAACAGGGTAAAAACAGAAACTGGCACTGGGCTCTGGGTTAATAGGTTAGTCCGAAGAATGATATAAAAGTGTATAATAAAGCCCATAAACATTCATAACAGTAGATAATATAGCATGGAGCAATCAAAAATTATAGATATGTTGGAGACGTATCAATAGGCAACATACATAGAACATCAATGTTTGTTGTACCCCCCCCCCTTTGTTCATATAATGTTTTTATATTACCACAGCCTGTTTAATGGATAACATGTAATATTATTTTTAGTACATTAGTGGGACCGGCTCGTTAGCACGTAGCACTATTCGCCTTCACTTACTGGTGGGTTCCATGTGCTCTCTCTCTCTCTCTCCTCCCCTTCTGCGTTTAGACACATGGGCAAACACAAAGAACTCGCGGGCGATGTTGCCGTTGACCATATCTGGACGCGTTCACAAGTTACGGCACCAGTTTCACGTACTAGTAATACTAGTCAATGTGTACGTGCAATGCACGTTAATTTGGAAGTATATTAAGTGCATGTGGATATTAAGTAGGATATTATTTGCGTGTTATTATGTGATTAGCACTATTTTTGGCATGAAATTAACTTCATGCTAAACATGTTGAGCGCTCGACATTGAAGCAGTCTAGGCCGTTGGATGAGAAGGAATACATGTGGCTTGATGACGTTTTATATTTAATTTGACACGGCTCTAGCAGAACATTCAATCGATCAAACCATATATTTCATTCAGTCTGACTCCGACTTTACATTCATATGACGATCGATCTAAAATAAACGGAAATGATAAACGTTAGGATTTTAAGCATGGTAATCCGCAAATTTAGATTACGCGGCGGCGGCGGGGAAGTCTTGCGGTGGGAAGCAACTCCTCTACCGTGCTCTGTGTGTCGTCGGGCCATTGACCGACGGCGACGTCGGCGTCTTGCACTGTTGTTGGTGTACTCCTGGACGTTGGCCCTAGCTTCAAGGAAGGCCACAATGTTCTGGACTTTGGTCTCCAGGAGCGAGTCAACTGGCGGGAGGAGGCGACTGGCGTTGGTGCAAGGAAGCGATCGACGACGGCATCCATGCCGCTGAGGGGGGCACTGGCACCCACGCGAGGACATGGGCTGGCAGCGGCATGGCAGAGACATTCATGTGCACGGGAACCGACACGGGTGTGCACGTCAGTGCATGTGCAGGCGCATGCGCTGGCAGGTGCACGGGTGCGTGAAAGTCGGCAGGGACCTCATGGAACCCTGTGGCATCAAGCTTGGCGACAATGTGCGGCACCCAGCCCATCAATGCCACGGGGATGGGCGCTGGCATGGTCTGGGCAACGGGAGCCGGAACGGGAGCAGGGACAGGCGTGGCGTCTTCCCGCGAGGCCGGTTCAAGCTTGTCCCAAAGCGCCTTATGTTCTTGAGACTCCGGCTTGGTGTCTTCCTCAGGAAACTAGAGGACTAAGGGCAGACCATCGTGATGCGGCATGGCATATGGTTAGGTCAGGCTGGTTGGAGGTAGACGACAAGAGAATCGGAGAGGAAGAAAGAAGATTGTAGCGATACAAGGTAGTGCGGGGTTGATTTTAAACTGCGGCGCCGGCGACATCAAAAATGGGAGCAGTTGGGACGAAGATGGGCGGCGGAGCCTGGTCAAAGGGCTCGCCTCCCGGTGAGTCTGAGAAGTGGTCTGCTCCCACGCCTCCCATCGACTCACATGCTTGCTCAGACCGCACCTGCCGATGAGAAGCGGGACTCGTGGCGGCACGTAAACGCCCACGGTTTTAATAGTGAAAGCATTCGCCTTAACGTGATAGGTCTTTGTTCCAAAATACATTGGCTCTTCATTTGTGCAACTTCACATAAGCAGCCTGTCTCAAATTGAAGAAAAAAATTACGTAGGAATATTTGTGCCATATCACGTGACCATTCTCAGTTTCATGAATTTCTGGTCACTTTTGGATTTTCTGAAATTTAAAATTCAGGATTCGAAACAATATCATAACCTGCATCATGCAATAAATTTTCAAGCGATACATCTTTCTTGTTGTATTTCTTAAGAAAGGATTTGGTCAAACATTTTGCTTAGTTAGACTTCAGGCAAGTTATATATGCAGAGTAAAAGGATAATACCTCCTACCAATGCATTGCCTGATATATTAAGTCAAGTACTAGGCACGAACAAACGGGCTCAGTTCTATGCTCATCCTGGTGTAGTACTCCTATTAGTACTAGGCAATACAGTTGACAGGTGACCTCGGGTAGCGACGACTGAGGGAATTGAACTGTGCTCCGCACGGTAGGTAACGTTGTCTAGTTACTAAAGCATCCCTCCATTTTCATCGGTAATCACTATGGACCGAGGACATGAGGGGAATTTCCTAGGGGTGGAATTCTGGCCGCCAGATATTTCGACTCGGAATGCAGAGGCTCGACTGGTTGGGGTTGGCTAATGTGTGTACCACGCACGCCACCAGAAGGACATGAGCGCGATTTTTTTTAGGATCAACACGAGCCCGTTTTTTTAGAATCAACACAACCCAAGGTCTGGCTGGTACACCGTTGGGTCCTACCATTCGAGTATACGAAATGAATCTTTTAAATTGCCGAACGAATCTATGTGTATTACAATGCCCGTATTTTCCTTGCAAATAGTAATCTCAATGTGGTAATTGATTTATGACGAGTTCTTGAATTAGAGTGAGTTTGTGATATAGTGATCTCAACACGGATTTCACATTTCATGCTATCCCTAGTAAGTTTTTCATTGCAAATTCAAATTTAAAAAATGAACGGTATCGTGGTGAGAAAACTTTGTATGTATCAAGCATATGACCACACACACACACGAACACAACAACAATCCAATAAGTATAGTGCATCTATTTTTCCAAACCATGCATGTATGACATGAATTCAAAAATACTCCTTCTGTTCCTAAATATTAGTCTTTTAGAGATTTCAACAAGTGACTACATACGGAGCAAAATGAGTGAATCTACACTCTAAAATATGTCTATATACATCTGTATGTGGTAGTCCATTTGAAATCTCTAAGAAGACTAATATTTAGGAACGAAGGGAGTAAAATTTAAGACATGCATGGTCCTCAATTCAATATTTAAAATGAACAGGAAACTGAAACATGAATATTAAGTCTAGTGCTACAGTACATGCAAATGTTGTGTTTAGGCGGAGCTATGTAGATTGTCGGGGGTTAACCCCTCGACCTTAGATAAAATTGGGAAGCTGTGTTTAGGATTGTTTAGATTATATTTGTCCCCACCCTCCCAAACACCGATTGGTTCTGCACCCCCCTCCCCGGGAGAATATCATGTGCCCCACACCTTAGATGCTATATACTGATACGAGTTCCTTGGAGCTTGTAGATCTGAGATATAGCAGCTCACGGGATGTCTTCATATTTTTACAGGAAACCTTGATGAGTTTAAGAATTGCACACAATTTGTACAAAAACTACTCGGATGCCCTTGGATCCCATATCCAACGACCTCAAAGCTCATATCACCGTAGCATCTAAGATGAAGGAGGACATCATATTCTCCTGTATGTAAGAATATCATGTGCTACCACACCTTAGATGCTTTGGTGATACAAGATCTTCGGAGCCATTCGATTTGTGACCCAACAACTCCTTGGTGGTTCGAATGTTTTTTTGCAGAAAAGCCCCCAAAGAGTTCGGCCACTGCTTACAAGCACAAAGACTGCTCAGATGCCATTGGATCTCAAATCAAATGACCTCGAAGCTCGTATCATCGTAGCGTCCAAGCTGCGAGAGCACCTAATGTTTTCTCACACAGGAGAATATGAGGTGCCCCGCACCGTAGATTCTATGGTGATACGAGTTCACGGAGATATAACGGCTCATAGTAGGAGGTTTGAATGTTTTTGCAATATACGCCTGAGAGAGTTTGCGAATTGCGCATAAAGTACAAGTACTATGCATGTGGCATCTGATCACAGATCATACTACCTAGATGCTCATATCACTGTATCGGCTAATTAAGATATAGGGATCACCTAATATGAGCAACGGGGCGCCGTTGCATCCAAGATGCAGCGGCACACACAAGGCCTGAATGTTTTATTTGCAAAAAACCTTGGAGAGTTTGGAAATTGCGCATAATTACAAAGACTACTCCTAAGCCACTGGATCTCAGTTCCAACGATGTAAAAACTCGTATCACCATAGCATCTAAGCTACGGGGTGGATGTGATATTCTATGCCGCTGTCATTTTTGTTCATAAACTTGCAAAACACGTGTAAATCGTGTTGTTACTTGTCTAACCGCGCAAAATGTTTGTTCAAAAACACCATCCTACACTGAAATATCAGAACAACACACGGGGGTGATACGTCTCCAACGTATCTATAATTTTTGATTGTTCCATGCTATTATATTATCTGTTTTGGATGTTTAATGAGCTTTAATATGCTCTTTTATATTATTTTTGGGACTAACCTATTAACCGGAGGCCCAATGCCAGTTTCTATTTTTTTGCCTATTTTAGAGTTTCGCAGAAAAGGAATACCAAACGGAGTCCAGACGGAACGAAACCTTCGCGATGATCTTTCTTGGACCGAAAGCAATCCACAAGACTTGGAGTCAAAGTCTGGAACTCCACGAGGCGGCCACGAGGCAGGAGGGCGCGCCCAGGAGGGTAGGCGCACCCCCACCCTCGTGGGCCCCTCGTAGCTCCACCGACGTACTTCTTTCGCCTATATCTACTCTTATACCCTAGATCAATCGCAGAGAGCTAAGAAACCACTTTTCCACCGCCGTAACCTTCTGTACCCGTGAGATCCAATCTTGGGGCCTTTTTCGGTGATCTGCCGGAGGCGGAATCGATCACGGTGGGCTTCTACATCAACACCATTGCCTCTCCGATGAAGCGTGAGTAGTTTACCACAACCTTCGGGTCCATCGTTATTAGCTAGATGGCTTCTTCTCTCTCTTTGATTCTCAATACAAAGTTCTCCTCGATGTTCTTGGAGATCTATTCGATGTAATACTCTTTTGCGGTGTGTTTGCCGAGATCCGATGAATTGTGGATTTATGAACAAGATTATCTATGAATATTATTTGGTTCTTCTCTAAATTCTTATATGCATGATTTTATATCTTTGTAAATATCTTTGAATTATCTGTTTAGTTTGGCCTACTAGATTGATCTTTCTTGCAATGGGAGAAGTGCTTAGCTTTGGGTTCAATCTTGCGGTGTCCTTTCCCAGTGACAGTAGGGCAGCAAGGCACGTATTGTATTATTGCCATCGAGGATAAAAAGATGGGGTTTATATCATATTGTTTGAGTTTTATCCCTCTACATCACGTCATCTTGCTTAATGCGTTACTCTGCTCTTATGAACTTAATACTCTAGATGCATACTGGATAGCGGTCGATGTGTGGAGTAATAGTAGTAGATGCAGAATCGTTTTGATCTACTTGACACGGACGTGATGCCTATATTCATGATCATTGCCCTAGATATCTTCATAACTATGCACTTTTCTATCAATTACTCGGCAGTAATTTGTTCACCCACCATAATACATGCTATCTTAAGAGAAGCCACTAGTGAAACCTATGGCCCTGGGTCTCTTTCTTATTATATTGCACCTCCTTTATTTACATCACATCTCGTTTACTATTTTGCAATCTTTACTTTCCAATCCATACAACAAAAATACCAAAAATATTTACTTTACTATCTTTATTAGATCTCACTTTTGCGAGTGATCGTGAAGGGATTGACAACCCCTTTATCGCATTGGTTGCAAGGTTCTTGGTTGTTTGTGCAGGTACTAGGTGACTTGTGCATTGTCTCCTACTGGATTGATACCTTGGTTCTCAAAAGTGAGGGAAATACTTACGCTACTTTGTTGCATCACCCTAGCAAGAAGGATTTCTGGCGCCGTTGCCGGGGAGATCTACGCCAAGTCAAGACATACCAAGTACCCATCATAAACTCTTCTCCCTCGCATTACATTATTTGCCATTCGCCTCTCATTTTCCTCTCCCTCACTTCTAAAACGATTTTCGAAAAGATTCGCCTTTGCTTCGCCCCTCTTCCGTTCGATCTTGTGTTACCGTGTGCCTTCTTTTTGCTTGCATCTTCGCTTGCTAAAAGCTTATGGATCCCCATACACTTGCTAATCTTTTTAAAGAATCCAATTATGATGAACCAATTGCTAGTGAGTTGAGTGCACTAGATTATCTTTATGGAGTTTTGCTTGAAATCCGTCAATCTGAAAATTGTGATGAAGTGCTTTATAAAGTGATTCATGATAGATCTTTGAATAAAAAGTATGATTGAAATGATGTTACTATAAATTCTATTAATGTAAATTGTGCTAATAATATGCAAAACCCTAAGCTTGGGGATGCTAATTTTGCTATGTCTACTACTTGTCGCAATGATCATTATTGGGGTGATTCTTCTTATGATCCTGAAAAATTATTTAAGCCCCATGATGAATATGATATTGATAATAATGTTTGAAATAATACTGAAAGTGGGTTTGGAAGAGTGTCAACTTTAGATCTCACATATTTGGATAATGTTCAATCTTATGAAGTTTATCATAAAAGTGGGTTCGGAGAGGTCATGACTTTATTTTATGATAAGCCCACTATTTCGGAAGAGTGTCAACTTTGCATGCATGTGGATCATGAAGAGAAAATTTTATGTGATAGTTATATTGTTGAAATTGATTATGATCCTACATGTAATTATTATGAGAGAGGAAAATATGGTTGTAGAAATTTTCATGTTACAAAATTACATCTCGTTATGTTGAGATTGCTATTGTTTCTTTCTTCTTCCTTGCATATGGTAGTTTTTGCTTGTCATAATAATTTGTTTGCTTATAAAATCACTATGAATAGGAAGCATGTTAGACTTAAACTTGTTTGTCACATGATGCACAGAAAGTATGCGCTCACGCAAATAATTATCATTTTTTACCAGGGAGCGATAAAATACCAATTCCAACTGCAGTAGATCAATATACTTTTTATCCAGGTCTTCCCAATTTTTCAGAATTTTTGGAGTTACAGAAGTATTCGAAACATCCAGATTGCTACAGACTGTTCTGTTTTTGACAGATTCTGTTTTTCGTGTGTTCTTTGCTTATTTTGATGCATCTATGAGTAATATCGGGGGGTATGAACCATAGAGAAGTTGGAATACAGTAGGTTTCACTCCAATATAAATAAAGAATGAGATCCATTACAGTACCTTAAAATGGTGGTTTATTTTCTTATACTAACGGAGCTCATGATATTATTCTGTTGAAGTTTTGTGTTGTGAAGTTTTCAAGTTTTTGGGTAAAGATTTGATGGATTTTGGAATAAGGAGTAGCAAGAGCCTAAGATTGGGGATGCCCAAGGCACCCAAAGGTAAAATTCAAGGACAACCAAAAGCCTAAGCTTGGGGATGCCCGAAGGCATCCCCTCTTTCGTCTCTATCGGTAACTTTAGTTGAGGCTATATTTTTATTCACCACATGCTATGTGTTTTGCTTGGAGCGTCTTGTATGATTTGAGTCTTTGATTTTTAGTTTACCACAACCATCCTTGCCGTACCCACCTTTTGGGTGAGACACGCATGAATCGGAATTTATTAGAATACTCTATGTGCTTCACTTATATCTTTTGAGCTAGATAATTTTGCTCCAGTGCTTCACTTATATCTTTTTAGAGCACGATGGTGGTTTTATTTTATAGAAGTTATTGATATCTCATGCTTCACTTATATTATTTTGAGAGTCTTTTAGAACAGTATGTAATTTTCTTTTGGCTATAAAACTAGTCCTAATATTGAATGGGCATCCAATATGGGTTATAATAAAAAACTTTCATATTAAAGTTGCGTTGAATACTATGAGAAGTTTTTGATGCTTGATGATGTATTGAGACATAGAGGATTGGTGATATTAGAGTCATTCTAGTAGATTAATTGTGAATTTGAGAAAATACTTGTGTTGAGGTTTCAAGTCCGTAGCATGCACATATGGTAACCACTGTGTAACAAATTTGAAAGTTTCGGAGTTTTTCGGTATTTTTATTTCGGAGTTTTCCGGTATTTTTATTTGAATTTAGGAAAAGATGTGTTTTTTCAAAGTTGTAGTTTGGGCCCAGATAAATGTTCGCTTTATCGAACTTGATTTCTAGGAACCCGGCAAAATTTATTTCGTGATTTTTGGAGTCCGTTTAGTATTTCTTTTTATTTTACTTCCGAGCGGATTTATTAAAAAAAATCAGAACCGACTCCGGGCCGTACCCGGCCAGGAAACCTCCGCCCGGGGCCTTTAAATAGCGCCCGAGCCGGCCCGAGGAGAGCCCAGCCACCGCCCCTAACCCTAACCCTAGCGCCGCCGCCGCCGCCGCCGCCGGAGCCGCGCGCCTTTCGAGGTTCGCCGCCGCCTCATTTTCCGTGCTGTTTTTTAAAAAAATTCTGTTCGTCGTTTTTCTTTTTCGTCGGATTTTTCCGGTTATTTTCTGATCGCGATTTCTGATCCGATTTTCGTTTTAGTATAACTTTTCGCTCGTTTATCGGAATCAGGCGATTCAAGCGCCTGGAGTTTCGTCTCGAAACCCTCTTTCCGAATAATCAACTTAAACATAGTTTTTGCTACTGTAAAATTTGCCCTAGATCCAGATTACTAGAACGAAGTTGTTTTCTTTCGCCGTTTGATTTCTTTTGCTTCGTTCGATTTGATTCTTTTTGCCAACCAGGGTTCTTAAGTTGAACTTTCTGGTTAGATCTTCTATTTGAGTTTTACCTGTGCATTAGATGAGTACTTATTGTATGCTTGTTGTTGTCTGCGATAGAATACCCGGAGTGCGCCGCCTGTTACTTCGAATCTCTAGGTTTCGCGGATCATCAGCAAGGCAAGTAACACTTTGATCATACCTTTTCTACAACCCAGTTTTATTGCATTAGATCAATCCTCACACATTGCATGATTAGGATCTAATTAAACTGTGGGATGGGAAGTAGATGAGGTAGTACCTATTACCTGTTTATTATCAAACCTTTGGGAGTTACTTCTACGTTTGCTTATTATGCCATGCTATGCTAGTAGACGTGGATTGGGTGAGTGATATCCATGACAGATGTGAGATTGATAATTTAATGGTTTATCTAAGGTGGCAACCTAACACACATCTGGGTGGATTGAGGCACCTGGGGTTTCCAGGACTTGCCTGTTTTTGGACCGCCACCCAGGCTCAAAGGGATCATGAGATTATTCATACTAGAAACTTCCGTGTGCAGCCACAAAGCCATTATGGGCTCTGGCATGGTCGACTAAGTTGTGCGAACTCTTACAGTGGTAGACTAGCAGATGTAGGGGATGTAGGTGGTACGGTCTATCACGTCGTAAGGTGCTAGTGCTTCTGAAAGACTATGTCTCGGTCATCCGTCTTCTCAAACACCCTGTAGTGCGAGAAACCAAACGGAGGCGATCGAGTCTTGTGGGGAAAAGTGCGCAAACCTCTGCAGAGTGTAACAAACTAATCATGATTAGTCGTGTCCCCGGTTATGGAAATCTTGAGTATCTGGTACCTGGATTATCATGTGAATCTCAACATGTTACTCTAAATTAATTTTGATGGGTTTTAATGATGTTACTTAATTGGGATTGAGGATGCTGTCAACCATTCTCAATGTTTCACAACCACCATGATAGTAATTAAATTTATTACTTTGAAGTAGGGAAATATTGAGTGTGCTAGTAAGTCAATTTTGCTTACCACACCAGAAGGAAGAAGGATCAAGTATGTATCCCGACATGCGCCAAACAGGACACAAGTAAATTCCTTATCAGGAGTTGTGCAGGAGGAAGTACCAGTGGTAAAGGATTTTCCAGATGTATTTCCCGAAGAGTTGCCAGGCATGCCACCGGATAGAGACATTGAGTTTTTGATTGAGCTTTTGCCAGGCACTGGGCCAATATCGAAGAGACCATATAGGATGCCAGCAAAAGATTTGGTGGAAATCAAGAAGCAGATTAAGGAGTTACTGGATAAGGGATATATTCGCCCAAGTTCTTCGCCTTGGGGATCACCGGTACTTCTAGTAGAGAAGAAGGATGGATTGTTAAGGATGGTTGTTGACTATCGAGGATTGAACGAAGTAACAATCAAGAACAAGTACCCGCTACCAATGATCAATGATCTGTTTGATCGATTGCAAGGAGCTAAAGTGTTTTCCAAGATCGATTTGCGATCAGGATACCACCAGTTGAAGATTCGAGAATAGGATATTCCTAAGACAGCTTTTACCACCAGGTATGGGCTGTATGAGTATACCGTTATGTCATTTGGTCTGACTAATGCGCCTGCCGATTTTATGAACATGATGAACAAAGTGTTTATGGAGTTTTTGGATAAGTTCGTCGTAGTGTTCATCGATGATATCCTGGTATATTCGAAGAATGAAGAGGAGCATAAGGAGCATTTGCATTTGATACTTGGAAAGCTCAGAGAACACCAATTATATGCCAAGTTCAGCAAATGTGAATTTTGGTTGAAGGAAGTAGGATTCCTCGGACATGTTATATCTGGAGAAGGTATAGCAGTAGATCCCGCTAAAGTTGAAACCGTGACCAAGTGGGAAGCCCCAACAACAGTTGGAGAGATCCGGAGTTTTCTTGGACTCGCAGGATACTACCGGAGATTTATTGAGAACTTCTCAAAGATTGCGAAGCCTATGACGGAGTTATTGAAGAAGGATAATAAGTTCAAATGGACTGAGGAGTGTGAGGCAAGTTTCCAGGAGTTGAAGAACCGTTTGGTTACCTCACCAGTGTTGATTTTGCCAGATCAAACCAAGGATTATGAGGTGTATTGCGACGCTTCACGTCGAGGACTTGGAGCAGTGCTTATGCAGGAAGGAAGAGTTGTTTCGTATGCTTCACGACAACTGAAGCCTCACGAATTGAATTATGCTATGCATGATTTGGAGTTAGCAGCCATAGTGCATGCATTGAAGACATGGAGACATTTCCTCATTGGAAATCATTGTGAGGTGTACACAGATCACAAGAGTTTGAAGTACATTTTCACACAGAAGGAGTTGAATCTCAGACAAAGGAGATGGTTGGAACTCATCAAGGATTATGATATGAAATTGCATTATCATCCCGGGAAGGCTAATGTAGTAGCTGACGCATTAAGCCGCAAGAGCCATGTCAATACACTAATGACGGGAGAAATACCCCAGGAGTTAGCAGAAAATCTTCGTGAACTATGTTTAGAAATAGTTCCGAGAGGCTATGTAGCAGCATTGGAGATTCAGTCAACATTGATGGACAGAATCAGGGAAGCTCAGAAAACTGACAAAGAGATTGCCGCTATAAAGGAGAAACTGAGCAAAGGAAAAGTTAAAGGATTTCGCGAGGATGAGCACGACACCCTATGGTTTGAAGACCGTGTTTACGTGCCCAATGACCCGGAGATCAGAAAGTTGATTCTGCAAGAGGCACATGACTCACCGTATTCTATTCACCCAGGAAATACCAAGATGTATTTGGATTTGAAGGATATTTTCTGGTGGACCGGAATGAAAAAGGATATTGCGGAGTATGTAGCAGTTTGTGATGTATGTCAGAGAGTAAAAGGCAGAGCATCAGAAGCCAGCAGGATTGTTGCAACATTGCCGATACCCGAATGGAAGTGGGATAAGCTAGGCATGGATTTTATCACGGGATTACCAAGGACTCATTCAGGCTATGACTCGATTTGGGTTGTAGTCGATCGATTGACGAAGGTAGCTCATTTCATCCTAGTAAAGACCACTTACACCAGTGCTAAGTTGGCAAAGATATACATGACCAGGATCGTATGTTTGCATGGAGTTCTGAGGAGCATCGTATCAGATAGAGGAACCCAGTTTACCTCAAAGTTCTGAAAGCAGTTGCATGAGACTTTGGGTACTAGGCTAGAGTTTAGTACAGCTTTTCACCCGCAGATAGATGGACAGACTGAGAGAATCAATCAGATTTTGGAAGATATGCTGAGAGCTTGTGCGCTAGATTATGGATCTAGTTGGGACGATAATTTGCCATCTGCAGAGTTTTCTTACAATAATAGCTATCAGACCAGTTTGAAGATGGCACCTTTCGAAGCTTTGTACGGAAGGAGGTGCAGGAAACCGTTGTCATGGGATGAAGTTGGAGATCGCCAGTTGTTTGGACCAGATCTGATTAAGGAGTCTGAACAGAAGGTAAAGTTGATTCGCGATAGGCTCAAGGTAGCCCAGTCCAGACAGAAGAGCTACGCAGATTCTAAACGCAAGGAGACAGTTTACCAAGTCGGAGACAGAGCTTATCTTCGAGTATCCCCACTTCGAGGGATTAAGCGTTTTGGAGTTAAGGGGAAGTTAGCGCCACGATTTGTAGGACCATATCGAGTTTTGGAGCGTATGGGAGAAGTGGCCTACAAGTTGGAATTGCCAGAAGGATTGGCCGGAGTGCATGATGTGTTTCACGTTTCTCAGTTGAAGAAGTGTCACGCGGAGATGGCTGACATACCTTTGAGAGACACAATGCCATTGGAAGCAATTCAGTTGGATAACAAGTTGACCTATGAGGAGAGACCAGTCAAGATTCTCGAGTTTGCCAGTCGAGTTACTCGCAGCAAGGTTATCAAGTTTTGCAAAGTTCAGTGGAGCCACCATACGAAGGATGAAGCCACCTGGGAGCGAGAGGAAGCTTTGCTCAAAGACCACCCTCACCTATTTTCTAGCCAACCCGAATCTCGAGGGCGAGATTCATCTTAAGGGGGGTAGGTTTGTAACATCCCAAATTTTCAATTTGGAATGTTATACATTAGGATATCATGCATATCATATTTTATTTTGCTTTTGGTTTTGATCCTAAAAAATCCTAAGCAACTCAAGGACCCACGGAGAGAGTTGGGGATTTCGCTATTTACGTATTTGAGTTTTCTCAAATTATGTAAACAGGATCATTTGATTTTATTTATTTTGTCATCAATTATTTCTATTACAAAAATATGAGAGGGGGAATAAAATGACTTTCCCAGAATATAGAAATATTGAAGATTTAATAAAAAAATCAAATAAAATTTATTTCGGAGTTTTTCGGTATTTTTATTTGAATTTAGGAAAAATGCGTTTTTTTCAAAGTTGTAGTTTGGGCCCAGATAAATGTTCACTTTATCGGGCTTGATTTTAGGAACCCGGCAAAATTATTTCGTGATTTTTGGAGTCCGTTTAGTATTTCTTTTTATTTTTCTTCCAAGCGGATTTATATAAAAAAAACACGTAACCAACTCCGGGCCGTACCCGGCCAGGAAACCTCCGCCCGGGGCGCCTTTAAATAGCGCCCGAGCCGGCCCGAGGAGAGCCCAGCCCCGCCTAAACCTAACCATAGCGCCGCCGCCGCCGCCCGCCGCCGCTGACTCGCCGGAGCCACGCGCCTTTCGAGGTTCGCCGCCGCCTTGTTTTCCGTGCTGTAAAAAAAATTCTGTTTAAAAAAAATTCTGTTCATCGTTTTTCTTTTTCGTCGGATTTTTCGCGGTTATTTTCTGATCGCGATTTCTGATCCGATTTTCGTTTTAGTATAACTTTTCGCTCGTTTATCGGAATCAGGCGATTCAAGCGCCTGGAGTTTCGTCTCGAAACCCTCTTTCCGAATAATCAACTTAAACAAGTTTTTGCTACTGTAAAATTTGCCCTAGATCCAGATTACTAGAACGAAGTTGTTTTCTTTCGCCGTTTGATTTCTTTTGCTTCGTTCGATTTGATTCTTTTTGCCAACCAGGGTTCTTAAGTTGAACTTTCTGGTTAGATCTTCTATTTGAGTTTTACCTGTGCATTAGATGAGTACTTATTGTATGCTTGTTGTTTGTCTGCGATAGAATACCCGGAGTGCGCCGCCTGTTACTTCAAATCTCTAGGTTTTGCGGATCATCAGCAAGGCAAGTAACACTTTGATCATACCTTTTCTACAACCCAGTTTTATTGCATTAGATCAATCCTCACACATTGCATGATTAGGACCTAATTAAACTGTGGGATGGGAAGTAGATGAGGTAGTACCTATTACCTGTTTTTCTTATCAAACCTTTGGGAGCTACTTCTACGTTTGCTTATTATGCCATGCTATGCTAGTAGACGTGGATTGGGTGAGTGATATCCATGACAGATGTGAGATTGATAATTAAGGGTTTATCTAAGGTGGCAACCTAACACACATCTGGGTGGATTGAGGCACCTGGGGTATCCAGGACTTGCCTGTTTTCTTTGGACCGCCACCCAGGCTCAAAGGGATCATGAGATTATTCATACTAGAAACTTCCGTGTGCAGCCACAAGCCATTATGGGCTCTGGCATGGTCGACTAAGTTGTGCGAACTCTTACAGTGGTAGACTAGCAGATGTAGGGGATGTAGGTGGTACGGTCTATCA
>NC_053025.1:80484921-80498229 GCF_003073215.2 Triticum urartu | reverse complement strand
AGCACCAATCCCGGACTTTGAGACAAGAATTGGATACAAGAGATGAACTAGGGTTTGGAGATGAGATGGTGCTGGTGAAGATGTTGATGGAGATTGCCCTCTCCCGATGAGAGGAGCGTTGGTGATGACGATATTTTAACAGAAATAACACCTACCACAGGTCTATGTTTATCTTTAGCACAAGGTTTAGCAATTCTAGCAGTTTCACCTTCGAACTGAATAACATGCCCATCAATATTATCAGACAAGAGATCTTTAACAATAGCAATATTAGGTTCTACTTTAACTTGCTCAGGAGGTGTATAAGTTCTAATATTGCTTTTACGAACAACAGTTGAAGCTTTAGCATGATCCTTTATTCTAACAGGGAAAGGTGGTTTCTCAATAAGAAGTAGGAACAATAGGATCATTATAAGTGACAGTCTTTTCTTCAACTTTAATAGGTGCAGCTACTTTTACTTCTATGGGAGGATGATATTTAAACCACTTCTCCTTAGGGAGATCAACATAAGTAGCAAAAGATTCACAGAAAGAAGCTACTATCTCAGAGTCAAGTCCATATTTAGTGCTAAACTTACGGAAAATATCGGTATCCATAAAAGATTTAACACAATCAAACTTAGGTGTCATACCTGACTCCTTACCTTCGTCGAGGTCCCAATCTTCAGAGTTGCGTTTAATTCTATCCAATAAATTCCATCTGAATTCAATAGTCTTCATCATAAAAGAGCCAGCACAAGAAGTATCGAGCATGGTGCGATTGTTATCAGAAAGCCGAGCATATAAATTTTGAATAATCATTTCTCTTGAGAGCTCATGATTGGGGCATGAATATAACATTGATTTAAGCCTCCCCCAAGCTTGAGCGATGCTTTCTCCTTCGCGAGGCCAGAAATTATATATATAATTGCGATCACGATGAACAAGATGCATAGGGTAATACTTTTGATGAAATTCCAGCTTCAATCTTTTATAGTCCCATGATCTCATATCATCACATAGCCTATACCATATCAATGTGTCTCCCTTCAAAGATAAAGGGAAGACCTTCTTCTTAGCAACATCATCGGGTATACCTGCAAGCTTAAATAATCCACAAACTTCATCCACATATATTAAGTGCTCATCAGGATGCTTTGTTCCATCTCCTGTAAAAGGGTTAGCTAGCAGTTTTTCCATCATACCCGAAGGAAATTCAAAAGGAGTTTCATTTTCAATAGGTTCAGTAGGTTGAGGAGCAACTCTTTGCTCTACTGGACGGGGTGAAGATACCCCGAACAAGCCCCTCGAGAATTACTTTCCATAGTAACAAGTGACAGTAAATTTCAGCACACTATATAAATTTTCCTTACCAAATTCCACCTACCAAAGGCGCTACTCCCCGGCAATGGCGCCAGAAAAGAGTCTTGATGACCCACAAGTATAAGGATCTATCGTAGTCCTTTCGATAAGTAAGAGTGTCGAACCCAACGAGGAGCAGAAACAAGGAACAACTCTTATAATAGGAAAAGCGCTCCCGAGGACACATGGGAATATCGTCAAGCTAGTTTTCATCACGTTCATATGATTCGCGTTCGATACTTTGATAATTTGATATGTGGGTGGACCGGTGCTTGGGTGCTGTTCTTACTTGAACAAGCATCCCACTTATGATTAACCTCTATTGCAAGCATCCGCAACTACAACAAAAGTATTAAGGTAAACCTAACCATAGCATGAAACATGTGGATCCAAATCAGCCCCTTACGAAGCAACGCATAAACTAGGGTTTAAGCTTCTGTCACTCTAGCAACCCATCATCTACTTATTACTTCCCAATGCCTTCCTCTAGGCCCAAATAATGGTGAAGTGTTATGTAGTCGACGTTCACATAACACCACTAGAGGCTAGACAACATACATCTTATCAAAATATCAAACGAATACCAAATTCACATGACTACTCATAGCAAGACTTCTCCCTTGTCCTCAGGAACGAACGTAATTACTCACAAAGCATATTCATGTTCATAATCAGAGGGGTAATAATATGCATATAGGATCTGAACATATGATCTTCCACCAAATAAACCAACTAGCATCAACTACAAGGAGTAATCAACACTACTAGCAACCTACTAGCACCAATCCGGACTTTGAGACAAGAATTGGATACAAGAGATGAACTAGGGTTTGGAGATGAGATGGTGCTGGTGAAGATGTTGATGGAGATTGCCCTCTCCCGATGAGAGGAGCGTTGGTGATGACGATGGTGATGATTTCCCCCTCCCGGAGGGAAGTATCCCCGGCAGAACAGCTCTGCCGGAGCTCTAGATTGGGATCCGCCAAGGTTCCGCCTCGTGGCGGCGGAGTCTCGTCCCGAAAAGTTCCTTCTTATTTTTTTCTCATCGAAAGACCTCATATAGGAGAAGATGGACGTCGGAGAGCCACCAGGGGGCCCATGAGGTAGGGGGGCGCCCCCCACCCTCGTGAGAAGGGTGTGGGCCCCCTGGCCTTCATCTTTGGCGAGGATTTTTCTTTATTTATTTTAAGATGTTCCGTGGAGTTTCAGGACTTTTGGAGTTGCGCAGAATAGGTCTCTAATATTTGCTCCTTTTCCAGCCCAGAATTCCAGCTGCCGGCATTCTCCCTCCTTATGTAAACCTTGTAAAATAAGAGAGAATAGCCATAAGTATTGTGACATAAAGTGAAATAACAGTCCCATAATGCGATAAATATCGATATAAAAGCATGATGCAAAATGGACGTATCATGGCCCTAGGCTCCTCTCCTTAGCATAACCCATAGGAAGCGGAAGATGGAGGAGAAAGGATGTGAGGATGGATGCCTCTGCTCCTCTCCTGCCCCTCCTTTTATAGGCAGGACGGAGGGGAGGGCAACTCCCTCAACGGGCGACTGCCGCCCTCCTCCACCAATTCAAGAAGATCAGGCCCCCGCCTTGATGCTCTTCCGCACCAGCGCCTCCATTACCTACCCCGCGTGATGCATGCCGCATACGTGGCTGAGGATAAGGGCGTGGTGGGAAGACTGAATTGGATTTTACTCCCCCGTGCGTTAACATCATTCACAGGCCATTACAAGGATGGCCCACCACTATTTTCTTTACACGATGCACGGGAAAATTGGAAACTGGCCCGGCCTCAAGATTAATGAAGAAGCAAAGAAGATCTCAAGGGCCCAGCCACCGCCACGCCCCTGCCTGTGCACTTATTAGGGCCTACCCCGACGACGCCCGGTAGCGCATTCGGGCCAGGCCTGGGGCTTCTATCGGTGCAACAAACCCCTCGGTCCATTGCCCAGACTATGCACAGGCACGAGAACAAGATTACAACACCAAGATCAGGGTGGAGCACTAGGAATTAGTTCTGCAAAGGGCCAACGTGCAGTGCAAGAAGACCAAGACGAGCCAGGAGAGCGGGATATTGATAAGGGAAAAGCCTCCCTTGCCGGGCTGGCGAGCCCAGCAAGGACGGGGTCACTCCCAGAAGCAAGCCTCCAAGATGCTCCGGCAGGGCCTGCCAATGCTCATGAAGGCAGAACCACCTCACCATGATGCACATTGTCAATCAGTGCGGTGTCAAGCTCCAAAGTGACTAAGTGGCTGCTATTCACCACATGGCAGCCACTTTCTACAGGAAATACCTACAGGCGACACCCTTCCTGCAATGTGTCAAGAGAGCAGGTGCGAAGCTGGCAAAACAGCCCTACAGGGCCTGTCGGGCAGGCTACGATGTGATGTTCAGTTGCGCATTTCATGCGCTCTGTCAGCCTACAGAGTTAGGTATGGTAGCACTATTTGCTATCTTATCAGTGCATAATGACTGATTTGCCACTGTGGTGACCCCTTTGTCTATAAAAGAAGGCCCAAGGCAACCATAGAAAGGGTTAGCAAATCCACCCCCTCACACATTCATACGCACGTAGCCGTTTCGCCCCGAGGCAACCCTGCCAGGCAAGCATGTTGCGTTCACCACCATTTTTCCACCATCAATACAACAAAGCAGGAGTAGGGTTTTACACCTCGCGGCAGCCCGAACCTGGGTAAAGATTTCCCATGTGATCTCTGCTGTGTTGTTCGACGCCCCTCTGCTCTTTGTGCAACGTGCCATCCCCCCTACCGAACCAGCAAGGGACTCTTGGTCCCATAGGTGGTCGTGGTGTCCCACGCCACTATGGAAAACCGTCCTTTGAGTGGTTTTTTGGGGTATCTTCACCTCGACTGGAAGAAAAATTAGTTGCCCCTCAACCTACTGAACCTACTGAAAATATTGGTTATGAAATTCCTTCGTGTATGATAGAACAACTACTAGCTAATCCGCATGCAGGAGATGGGACCGAACATCCTGATATGCACTTGATATATGTGGATGAAATTTGTGGATTATTTAAGCTTGCGGGTTTTCCCGGAGATGAAGCTAAGAAGAAGTTTTTCCCTTTATCTTTGATGGTAAAAGCATTGACATGGTATAGGCTATGAGATGATATTGGATCTTGGAACTGGAATCCATTGAAATTGGAATTTCACCAAAAAAATTATCCTATGCATCAAGTTCATCGTGATCGGAAATATATATATAATTTTTGCCCTCATGAAGGAGAAAGTATCGCTCTAGCTTGGGGGAGTCTTAAGTCAATTTTATGTTCATGCCCCAATCATGAGCTCTCGAAAGAAATTATTATTCAGTATTTTTATGCTCGGCTTTCTCATGACGATCGATCCATGCTCGATACTTCTTGTACTGGTTCTTTTATGAAGAATACTATTGAATTTAGGTGGGATCTTTTAGAAAGAATAAAATGCAACTCTGAAGACTGGGAACTCGATGAAGGTAAAGAGTGAGGTATTAAGCTTGAATTTGATTGTGTTAAATCTTTTATGAATACTGATGCTTTTCACAAGTTTAGAACTAAATATGGACTTGACTTTGAGATAGTAGCCTCTATTTGTGAATCATTTGCTACCCATGCTGATCTCCCTAAGGATAAGTGGTTTACATTTCATCCCCTAATAAAGAAGAAATTAAAGAACCGATCATAGTTAAAGACGAAACTATTATTTACAATGTTGATCCTGTTGTGCCTACTGCTTACATTGAAAAACCACCTTTCCCTATTAGGATAAAGGAACATGCTAAGGTTTCAACTATGGTTCACAAAAGTAATATTAAAGCATCTAAACCTCCTGAGCTAATTAAAGTAGAACCTATTGTTTCCATGGTTAAAAATCTCCTGCTAGAAAATATCGATGGTCATGTTATTTACTTATGTGATGAAGCTGCTAGAATTGCTAAACCCGATGAAAAAGATAAACATAGACCTGTTGTTGGCATGCATATTGTCTCAGTTAAAATAGGAGATCATTGTTATCATGGTTTATGTGATTTAGGTGCTAGCGTGAGCGCTATTCCTTTTACCTTATACCAAGAAATTATGGATGACATACCACTCGCTGAAATAGAAGACATAGATGTTACTATCAAACTTGCTAATCGAGACACCTTCACACCAATTGGGATTTTTAGAGATGTTGAAGTCTTATCTGGGAAAATAAAATACCATTCTAATTTTCTAGTTCTTGTTTCCCCACAAGATAATTTTTGTCCCATTATCTTTGGTAGAACATTCTTGAACACCGTTAATGCTAAAATATATTATGAAAAACAAAATGTCGGTCTTAGCATTGGAGATGAGTCTCATGAGTTTAATTTCTCCAAGTTTAGTAGACAACCTCATAAGAAAGAATTACCTAGTAAGGATGAAATAATTGGTCTTGCTTCTACTGTCGTGCCTCCTACTGATCCACAAGAACAATATTTGCTAGACCATGGAAATATATGCATATGCAAGAAAGAAATGAAATAGATAAAATTTTCTTTGAACAACAACCTTTGCTCAAATGCAATTTTCCTATTGAAACTGTAGGAGGTCCTCCTCCACCTAAAGGTGATCCTGTGTTCGAATTAAAATAATTGACTGACACTTTGAAATATGCTTATCTTGATGAGAAAAAGATATATCATGTTATTATTAGTGCTAGTATTTCAGAACATGAAGAAGAAAGATTATTGAAAATTCTGAAGAAGCACCATGCTGGTATTGGATATACTCTTGATGATCTTAACGACATTAGTTCCACCCTCTATCAGCACAAGATTAATATGGAACCTGGTGCTAAACCTGTTGTTGATTATCAACGACATTTGAATCGTAAGATGAAAGAAGTGGTGGGTGGCGCGTGGCCTGGGGCAGCTGAGGCGGCACGGCGCCAGTGTCCGAGGCGGCGTGGCGGCACGAGGCGTGGAGGTCGGCGGCGAGGAAGGCGACGACGCGGGGAGGCGGGCAAGACCGGGCGGCGGCGGGCGAGGCGCGGGCCGGGAGGGCCCCGCGCAGGCCTGGTGGGCCGGCATCGGTGGAGGCGGAGCAGGGCCACGTGGCGTGATGCTACTGGCTCGGAGCGGCGGCGCGAAACGTCTGGCGGGTGGCGGACATGTCCGGCGGCGCGGAGGGAGTTGGATCTAGGGTTTGGACCCGAAATTTTAGAGGGGTGCACATATTTATACATAGAAGGAGGTGGGAGTGTCCAAATGAGAGTCAGTTTTTGAACGCATCGTGATAGAAACGGCGGAGATGAGTGGTGATGGGTTTGGCCATTGAGGGAGTCCTGGATTAGGGGGTATCCGGACAGCCGGACTATATCCTTTGGCCGGACTGTTGGACTATGAAGATACAAGATTGAAGACTTCGTCCCGTGTCCGGATGGGACTCTCCTTGGCGTGGAAGGCAAGCTTGGCAATACGGATATGTAGATCTCCTTCCTTGTAACTGACTCTGTGTAACCCTAGCCCCCTCCGGTGTCTATATAAACCGGAGGGTTTAGTCCGTAGGACCAACAACAACAATCATACCATAGGCTAGCTTCTAGGGTTTAGCCTCTTCGATCTCGTGGTAGATCAACTCTTGTACTACTCATATTATCAAGAACAATCAAGCAGGACGTAGGGTATTACCTCCATCAAGAGGGCCCAAACCTGGGTAAACATCGTGTCCCCTGCCTCCTGTTACCATCCGCCTAGACGCACAGTTCGGGACCCCCTACCCGAGATCCGCCGGTTTTGACACCGACATTGGTGCTTTCATTGAGAGTTCCTCTGTGTCGTCATCGTTAGGCTGGATGGCTCCTTCAATCATCGATAGCGATGCAGTCGGGGTGAGACTTTTCTCCTCAGACAGATCTTTGTATTCGGCGGCTCGCACTGCGGGCCAACTCGCTTGGCCATCTGGAGCAGATCGAGAGTTACGCCCCTGGCCACCAGGTCAGGTTTGGAAGCTTAAACTACACGGCCGACATCCGCGGAGACTTGATCTTCGACGGATTCGAGCCCCTGCCGAGTGCGCCGCACGGTCACGATGAGCATGATTTAGCTCTACCATCGGACAGTGTTCAGGAGACCGCACCGGCAACCGCTCCGACCCTCAATTCGGAGCCAATTGCGCCATCCATGGACGGGTGGATAGACCCCGCCACGGAGGTGCATTCTCAGCGGCGATCGAGCCGAGTATCGACCTTACCCTTCACGGGAGCCGTGACGCCGAACTGCCGGATTCTTCCCCGGCCACGGACTCGAACCGCCTGCGCCCGTGCCTATCGAATCCAACTGGGCGCCGATCATGGAGTTCACCTCCGCGGATATCCTTCAGCACTCGCCCTTTGGCGACATACTGAACTCATTAAGGTCTCTCTCCTTGTCAGGAGAGTCCTGGCCGAACTATGGCCGGCCAGATCGGGATGCGGACGACGAAGAAATTCGCCGCCCACCCACCACCCACTTAGTAGCCACTGTCGACGATTTGACCGACATGCTCGCCTTCGACTCCGAAGACATCGACGGTATGGACGACGATGCAGGAGACGAACAGGAGCCACTGCCCACAGGGCACTGGACGCCCACTTCATCATATGATGTATACATGGTGGACACACCCAAAGAAAACGACGACGAGGAACGGAAGGACGCAGCGAAGGATCGTTCCCTCGAGAAGCAGTCAAAGCGGCGGCGTAAGCGCCGCTCCAAATCCCGCCTCGGCAGAAACAGCGATCATATAGACCCAGCGATAGAGCAGGGTGAGCCAGCGGACGACAAACACGGCATTGAACCACCGTCCGACCACGGCAACACGGAGAATCAAACCGAACAACCCGACTCCGGCGAAGATAACAGTCCGGATGACATCACACCGGACAGGCACCCGGAGCAACAGAATACCCATCAAAGGCTTGTTGCCACTGCGAGGAGTCTGAAAAAGCAGAAGCAAAGGCTCAGGGCTGCACAAGACACACTCAGAATTAGATGGAGTGAAGTACTCAACACTGCAGCAAAGTACGGCGGTAGTCGCCACACAAAGAGCTACCCGAAGCGAAAGCTGCTACCTGAATTCGATGAGGAGGCCTTAGATCCCCCGCAATCAAAAAACAAAACAGCCATCCGGTCGGATAGACGACCTCGTGGCCAACATAGAGCGGCAAACGACGCCGCACACAAGCCAGTACGCGATCCACGTGAGGGCTCGCATCAAAAGGACGGCGCAACCAGATCCATCTACGGGCCAAGCAAGCGCGCTCCAGCACGCAATGCAACACAACAAAAATCCGAACACCATGGTACACCCAAATACACCCCCTATGTTTCACCGATGAGGTGTGGACCATGAATTTCCAGAGGGATTCAAACCCGTAAACATAGAGGCGTACGACGGAACGACAGACCCTGGGGTCTGGATTGAGGACTACATCCTCCATATCCACATGGCTCGAGGAGACGATCTCCACGCCATCAAGTACTTACCCCTCAAGCTCAAAGGGCCAGCTCGGCACTGGCTTAAAAGCCTCCCCGAAAACTCCATTGGAAGCTGGGAAGAGCTCGAAGACGCTTTTCGGGCAAATTTTCAAGGGACCTATGTCCGACCACCGGATGCAGACGATTTAAGTCATATAACTCAACAGCCCGGAGAGTCAGCCCGAAAGCTTTGGAACAGGTTTCTCACTAAAAAGAACCAAATAGTCGACTGTCCGGACGCCGAAGCCTTAGCAGCTTTCAAGCACAGCGTTCGAGACGAATGGCTTGCCAGACACCTCGGCCAAGAAAAGCCGAGAACAATGGCAGCATTAACAAGCCTCATGACCCGCTTTTGCGCGGGCGAGGACAGCTGGTTAGCCCGATGCAGCACCAGCGACCCAAGTACATCCGAAGTCAGGGACGGAAACGGGAAGCCACGACGCAGCAAAAACAAGCGCCGGAATAAAGAAGACAGCCCGAAGAGCACGGCGGTAAACGCCGGATTCAGAAGCTCTCGGCCAGGTCAGCAAAAGCTGCCCTCCAAAGGCAACAGAGACGAACTGTCCAGCCTAAACAAGATTCTGGACAAAATATGTCAGATCCACAGCACCCCCGATAAACCTGCAAATCATACCCATAGAGAATGTTGGGTCTTCAAGCAGTCCGGCCAAACTCAACGCCGAACACAAGGGGCAGGATACACCAAGCGAAGACGAGGACGAGCCTCGCAAGCAAAGCACTGGGGAACAGAAGAAATTCCCACCAGAAGTCAAAACAGTAAACGTGTTACACGTGATGAAGGGGAGAAACAAAGCGGCACTCCTAGAGACACATGCCCCAGGGCCTATCACCGCGGAGTTCTGCCACTGGTCGTCCCAACCGATCACCTTTGACCATCGGGATTACTCGGCAAGTATCCGGCATGCAGGATGGGCTGCCTTGGTGTTAGACCCGATAATTGACGGATACCACTTCACACGAGTCCTGATGGACGGCGGCAGTAGTTTAAACCTGATATATCAGGACACAGTCCGCAAAATGGGGATAGACCCAACAAAAATCAGCCATAGCAATACTACCTTTAAAGGAGTAACGCCAGGCCCAGAAGCCCATTGCACGGGCTCCCTGCTACTAGAGGTTATATTCGGCTTTCCCGATAACTTCCGCAGCGAAAAAGTTAACCTTCCACATCGCTCCGTTCCAAAGTGGCTATCAAGCACTACTCGGACGCGAAGCTTTCGCTCGCTTTAACGCAATACCGCATTACGCTTCTCTCATGCTTAAGATGCCCGGTCCACGTGGCATCATTACAGTAAATGGAAATATTGAGCGCTCCCTTGCACGCGGAAGACCGTGCGGCTGCCTTGGCAGCCGCACACTAGACGGCCTCACCAACTAGAGCATCTGACAGGTCGTTAAGACCACGGACACGGTTAGACGAGTCGTGAGCTATATATAATTGATACAGGTTTGATGGCTATACCCCTATAACAATACAAGGGGACGCGTGTAAACAAGTGACAATTAGGCTCAACTTTACTCATCTTGAACTGTACATGGTTTATTTAGTATAACCTACCTTTTGCACGACAACTTTTCAACTAAGTTCCTCTCTTTTACAGATGACCATCGTGCTACACCCGTCCAGGATACGGCACAACGGAGACACAGGCGCAGACGTGCAGCAGGGACCCGTTCCAAGGATTCTTTTTAGATTAAGACCCTGCGTAAACCTTTTTTACTGTCTCTTGTTGATACACATCCCCCGGATTCTCAGTACAATTGAGAAGGATGCTGACGTATTGGCATGTGGCCACGTCAGAATATTGCACGTACCTGGACACCAGGGGCTTATTACAAAGGGCACTGTTTAGCCCGGTTTACATCATAAAGACGAATACCTTAGGGAGTGTTCGGCGTCGCGAGTTTGGCCTTATATGCATCAGCTCCGAATCATGTCTTTGGTCAAATGTTGGGTTTGCCCGGCTCCTGTGTTTTGCTGCCTTACGTTCCGCTCTATCGGCTAAGGCGGCACCAGGAGAACTACTGCGATTGTGCCCTGGTTCATCCGGACGAGCACCTCAGTAGAGAAAGCCGAAAACTGACTGTCATGATATAGCGTGAGACTGGTCAACCACTCGATGACCTAGCGGAATCTTCGGGATTCCTCCGCCTTAACGAAGGGCCGTTTCCCGGCCAGGCATGTACGCGCCCCGAATCGGATGAGCGCGGAGCCACCAGGGGCTATATAGTAGCCCCACTGTCAAACTCCTCTGGCTAAGTGAAAGTGTTAAAGCATTATAGTCCGATTGCCTAGTTCGCTGCGCTATCACCTCCTTAATGGACCAAGACATTGGATCAAGTGTGAACATGCGTCTTCTGCGAGCACCCCGCATTATATGTGTGGGGGCTGAAGCCGACGACTGCCATCTTTCAGGTTATATACATATATACATAAACGGCCGCACAGGAGGCATCATAGTACTTTCGGGCAAAAGTATAAATACAGCCTTGATAAACTCAATAAAACATTGTTTTTACAATGGGAATACATGTCACTCAAACATAATATTCTTCGAGCACTGAGCCTCTATCGAACGAGCGCCTTCAAGAACTTCTTCAAAGTAGTGCTCGGCAGCCACTCGGCCTATGGCCGAACCCTGTGCCGCAACAGTGGTGGCATCCATCTCCGCCCAGTATGTTTTGACATGGGCAAGGGCCATCCGCGAGCCTTCTATGCACGCCGACCTCTTTACAGCATCGATGCGTGGCACAGCACCAAGGAACTTTGCACTAAGCTAAAGTAGCTATTCGGCCTTGGCCCTCCCGGCCACAGATGATCCACAACGGACCTCATGGCAAGTCCGGATAATCTATGGAGCTCGGCCCACTCGGCCATTTGCTCATTCAACAGCAGCGGATGGGCTGGAGCATGAAACTGTGACCAAAAACAGTTTTTCCACTTCGTGATCTTTCTGATCCTTGAAGTACTCGGCCGCATCAGCAGCACTTGCAGCCAAATCCACGTAGGCGTCCGCAGAACTCCATAGCCGGTCCAGAGGTGCATACTTCGGATCCCCGAACTTAGTCCGCAACAAGAAGGGCTTCCCAGATACAATATCCGCAGCTTGATGCAGCTCCTCCTTCGTCGCTCTAATTTTGGAGCGGGCTTCCTTGGCAGCCACCCGGGCCTTTTCCAGGTCCGTCGCCTTCGCCCGGTTTTCTTCTTCAAGAAGCTGGTAACGGTCAGCAGCATCTTTTAACTCTACAACATCTTGGCTATTTTTTCTTTGCTCTCGCAATGCGTGGCCTGTTCGGCCCTTAACTCTTCGGCCGCCTTTAAAGCGGCCGCATTGCTACTCCTTGCTTGCTCCTTGGCTCGGGCAAGCTCCGCCCGAAGGGTCTCCACGGTGGCAGCTCCATCTGCAGTCACAACATATTAAAGATACTGGCATCATGCTGCTCTTATTATGTGACAATCACCAGAAAAATCACTTACCCTGTGCCTCGTCAAGCCGCTTGTTAACAAGCACGATGTCGGCATCTGCCGCATCCAGTTGCCGCTTAGTTCGGCAAACCCATCAGTCCGGCTAGCCACCGGAGCTTCAACCACCTGCACATAAAGGCGGTCTGGTTATTACCTGGGACTATGATCCTCTGTTTGCCGCCGTTTTTGACGAACAACCAGAGTCTCAGGGGCTACTATCTACACAGGGCACATCTAAAAATGTGCGGTACTGTCAAATGTACATCATTTCACGTGTACCTCAAAACCCGTCAGTAGACTCATAAAGGCTTCATGCAACCCGCTTTCGGCGGACGAAATCCTTTCAATCACCGTACCCATCAACGTGCGGTGCTCTTCTGAGATAGCCGCTTGCTCTAGCAGATCCCTCAGTACGTCCGACCGCACACCAGACGGTGCCGGACTCTTTTGATTGCTCTCTTCAAGAGCCGGATACTGAGGACTTCGGGTGGCCATAGGATTACCTTCTGGCCTTGCCGGATCAGGAGAAACCCTCCGCGACGACACCTCGGGGTCGCCCGCCTCGTGAGGCGGTGTGGCAGGGGGAGGCGTTTCGCTCTCCATCATCTCTGGAAGAAGATCCCCTGAAGACGAGCTCTGCTGAGAAGGGCTAAGATCCGAACTGCAAGATAAATGCTTCGATTATTTTCCTCAGAAGTAAAGCGAGATATTTTCATTATTAAGTACCCTTTTACTTACAGCTCGGTGGAGGGCTGATCCCCTTGAGGGCATAGTGCGGCCAGGGTATCCCCCAGGGCAGGACCCTCCGGCGAGATTTCTTCCCCCGTTTGGAGACCATTGTCTCCGGGTCCTCAGAGGCGGTTCTCTTCCTTCCCTGGGGAGAGGAAGTTTCAGTTCCTCCTCCCCGGCTAACCTCCTTCGCGGAGGCGCTAGCCTCCTTGTTCCCCCCTTTATCTTCTCCTGAGGGCGCTTGATAAGGCGCGATCTC
>NC_053025.1:80471557-80483921 GCF_003073215.2 Triticum urartu | reverse complement strand
TTTATTGAAATAAAAGATGCAAAACATTGTTCTAAATAACAGCAAGCAAATCCTAACAAAATAAATTGACGCTCCAAGCAAAACACATATCATGTGGTGAATAAAAATATAGCTCCAAGTAAAGTTACCGATGAACGAAGACGAAAGAGGGGATGCCTTCCGGGGCATCCCCAAGCTTAGGCTCTTGGCTATCCTTGAATATTACCTTGGGGTGCCTTGGGAATCCCCAAGCTTAGGCTCTTGCCACTCCTTATTCCATAGTCCATCGAATCCTTACCCAAAACTTGAAAACTTCACAACACAAAACTTAACAGAAAACTCGTAAGCTCCGTTAGTATAAAAATAAATCACCACTTCAAGGTACTGTAATGAACTCATTCTTTATTTATATTGTTGTTAAACCTACTGTATTCCAACTTCTCTATGGTTTATAAACTATTTTACTAGCCATAGATTCATCAAAATAAGTAAACAACACATGAAAAACAGAATCTGTCAAAAACAGAACAGTCTGTAGTAATCTGGATCAAACGTATACTTCTGGAACTCATAAAATTCTCAAATAAATTTCTGGACCTGAGGAATTTATCTATTAATCATCTGCAAAAATAATTAACTAAATAGCACTCTCCAAATAAAAATGGCAGCAATTCTCGTGAGCGCTAAAGTTTCTGTTTTTGACAGCATGATCAACAAGACTTTCCCCAAGTCTTCCCAAAGGTTCTACTTGGCACAAACACTAATTAAAAGCATAAAACCACATCTAAACAGAGGCTAGATGAATTATTTATTAACTAAACAGGAACAAAAAGCAAGGAACAAAAAAAATTGGGTTGCCTCCCAACAAGCGCTATCGTTTAACGCCCTAGCTAGGCATGATGATTTCAATGATGCTCACATAAAAGATAAGAATTGTAAACATAAAGAGAGCATCATAAAGAATATGACTAGCACATTTAAGTCTAACCCACTTCCTATGCATAGGGATTTTGTGAGCAAACAACTTATGGGAACAATAATCAACTAGCATAGGAAGCAAAACAAGCATAACTTCAAGATTTTAAGCACATAGAGAGGAAACTTGATATTATTGCAATTCCTACAAGCATATGTTCCTCCCTCATAATAATTTTCAGTAGCATCATGAATGAATTCAACAATATAACCAGCACCTAAAGCATTCTTTTCATGATCTACAAGCATAGAAATTTATTACTCTCCACACAAGCAAAATTCTTCTCATGAATAATAGTGGGAGCAAACTCAACAAAATAACTATCATGTGATTGAAAATTAAGATCAAGATGACAAGTTTCATGGTTATCATTATTCTTTAAAGCATACGTGTCATCACAATAATCATCATAGATAGGAGGCATGCTTTCATCATAATAAATTTGCTCATCAAAACTTGGGGACAAAAAATATCATCTTCATCAAACATAGCTTCCCCAAGCTTGTGGCTTTGCATATCATTAGCATCATGGATATTCAAGGAATTCATACTAACAACATTGCAATCATGCTCATCATTCAAATATTTAGTGCCAAACATTTTATAGATTTCTTCTTCTAGCACTTGAGCACAATTATCCTTTCCATCATACTCACGAAAGATATTAAAAAGGTGAAGCGTATGAGACAAACTCAATTCCATTTTTTTGTAATTTATTTTATAAACTAAACTAGTGATAAAACAAGAAACTAAAAGACTCGATTGCAAGATCTAAAGATATACCTTCAAGCACTCACCTCCCCGGCAACGGCGCCAGAAAAGAGCTTGATGTCTACTACACAACCTTCTTCTTGTAGACGTTGTTGGGCCTCCAAGTGCAGAGGTTTGTAGGACAGTAGCAAATTTCCCTCAAGTGGATGACCTAAGGTTTATCAATCCGTAGGAGGCGTAGGATGAAGATGGTCTCTCTCAAGCAACCCTGCAACCAAATAACAAAGAGTCTCTTGTGTCCCCAACACACCCAATACAATGGTAAATTGTATAGGTGCACTAGTTCGGCGAAGAGATGGTGATACAAGTGGTATATGGATAGTAGATAAAGGTATTTGTAATCTGAAATTATAAAAACAGCAAGGTAACTAATGATAAAAGTGAGCGTAAATGGTATTGCAATGATAGGAAACAAGGCCTAGGGTTCATACTTTCACTAGTGTAAGTTCCCTCAACAATGATAACATAATTGGATCACATAACTATCCCTCAACATGCAATAAAGAGTCACTCCTAAAGTCACTAATAGCGGAGAACAAACGAAGAGATTATGGTAGGGTATGAAACCACCTCAAAGTTATTCTTTCCAATCAATCCGTTGGGCTATTCCTATAAGTGTCACAAACAGCCCTAGAGTTCGTACTAGAATAACACCTTAAGACACAAATCAACCAAAACCCTAATGTCACCTAGATACTCCAATGTCACCTCAAGTATCCGTGGGTATGATTATACGATATGCATCACACAATCTCAGATTCATCTATTCAACCAACACATAGAACCTCAAAGAGTGCCCCAAAGTTTCTACCGGAGAATCACGACGAAAACGTGTGCCAACCCCTATGCATAGGTTCATGGGCGGAACCCGCAAGTTGATCACCAAAACATACATCAAGTGAATCACGTGATATCCCATTGTCACCACAGATATCCACGGCAAGACATACATCAAGTGTTCTCAAATCTTTAAAGACTCAATCCGATAAGATACTTCAAAGGGGAAACTCAATTCATTACAAGAGAGTAGAGGGGGGAAAACATCATAGGATCCAAATATAATAGCAAAGCTCGCGATACATCAAGATCGTATCATCTCAAGAACACGAGAGAGAGAGAGATCAAACACATAGCTACTGGTACATACCCTCAGCCCCGAGGGAGAACTACTCCCTCCTCGTCATGGAGAGCACCGGGATGATGAAGATGGCCACCGGAGAGGATTGCCCCCTCCGGCAGGGTGCCGGAACGGGTCTAGATTGGCTTTCGGTGGCTACGGAGGCTTCTGGCGGCGGAACTCCCGATCTAATCTCTGTTCTGAAGTTTTAGGTTACGTAGGTATATATGGGTGCAGGGGTACGTCGGAGGAGCTACGGGGGCCCCACGAGGCAGGGGGGCGCGCCCCCACCCTCGTGAGCACCTCCCGTATCTCCTGACGTGGAGTCCAAGTCTATCTGGTGGCTTTCGTTCCAAAAATAACTTCTCCAGTTGATTTCGTTCCGTTTCAACTCCGTTTGATATTCCTTTTCTTCAAAACACTGAAATAGGCATAAAACAGCAAATCTGGGCTGGGCCTCCAGTTAATCGGTTAGTCCCAAAAATAATATAAAAGTGGAAAATAAAGCCCAATATTGCCCAAAACAGTAGATAATAAAGTATGGAGCAATCAAAAATTATAGATACATTGGAGACGTATCACTGCACTTTATTTACTTTTGTTACTTGTTGCTCGTTACAAATTATCTTATCACAAAACTATCTGTTACCACTTATTTCAGTACTTGCAGAGAATACCTTGCTGGAAACCGCTTATCATTTCCTTCTGCTCCTCGTTGGGTTCGACACTCTTACTTATCGAAAGGACTACGATAGATCCCCTATACTTGTGGGTCATCAAGACTCTTTTCTGGCGCCGTTGCCGGGGAGTGAAGCGCCTTTGGTAGGTGGAATTTGGTAAGGAAAAATTTATATAGTGTGCTGAAATTTACTGTCACTTGTTACTATGGAAAGTAATCCTCTGAGGGGCTTGTTCGGGTATCTTCACCCGACCAGTAGAGCAAAGAGTTGCTCCTCAACCTACTGAACCTATTGAAAATGAAATTCCTTATGAGTATCCTTCGGGTATGATAGAAAAACTGCTAGCTAATCCTTTTACAGGAGATGGAACAAAGCATCCTGATGAACACCTAATATATGTGGATGAAGTTTGTGGATTATTTAAGCTTGCAGGTATACCCGATGATGTTGCTAAGAAGAAGGTCTTCCCTTTATCTTTGAAGGGAGACGCATTGACATGGTATAGGCTATGTGATGATACGAGATCATGGAACTATAGAAGATTGAAATTGGAATTTCATCAAAAGTATTACCCTATGCATCTTGTTCATCGTGACCGCAATTATATATATAATTTTTGGCCTCGCGAAGGAGAAAGCATCGCTCAAGCTTGGGGGAGGCTTAAATCAATGTTATATTCATGCCCCAATCATGAGCTCCCAAGAGAAACAATTCTTCAAAAAATTTTATGCTCGGCTTTCTGAAAATAATCGCACCATGCTCGATACTTCTTGTGCTGGCTCTTTTATGATGAAGACTATTGGATTTAGATGGGATTTATTGGATAGAATTAAACGCAACTCTGAAGATTGGGATCGCGACAAAGGTAAGGAGTCAGGTATGACACCTAAGTTTGATTGTGTTAAATCTTTTATGGATACCGATATTTTCCGTAAGTTTAGCACTAAATATGGACTTGATTCTGAGATAGTAGCTTCTTTCTGTGAATCTTTTGCTACTTATGTTGATCTCCCTAAGGAGAAGTGGTTTAAATATCATCCTCCCATAGAAGTAAAAGTAGCTGCACCAATTAAAGTTGAAGAAAAGACTGTCACTTATAATGATCCTATTGTTCCTACTTGTTATGTTGAGAAACCACCTTTCCCTGTTAGGATAAAGGATCATGCTAAAGCTTCAAATGTGGTTCGTAAAAGCAATATTAAAACATATACACCTCCTGAGCAAGTTAAAGTAGAACCTAATATTGCTATTGTTAAAGATCTCTTGTCTGATAATATTGATGGGCATGTTATTCAGTTCTGCGGTGAAACTGCTAGAATTGCTAAACCTTGTGCTAAAGATAAACTAGACCTGTGGTAGGCATGCCTGTTATTTCTGTTAAAATAGGAGATCATTGTTATCATGGCTTATGTGATATGGGTGCTAGTGCTAGTGCAATACCTATTGACTTATACAAAGAAATTATGCATGACATTGCACCTGTTGAGTTAGAAGAAATTGATGTTACTATTAAACTTGCTAATAGAGATACTATTTCACCAATGGGAATTGTTAGAGATGTTGAAGTCTTGTGTGGGAAAACTAAATATCCTGCTGATTTTCTTGTTCTTGGTTCCCCACAAGATAGCTTTTGTCCCATTATATTTGGTAGACCCTTCTTAAATACTGTTAATGCTACCATAGATTGCACAAGGGATGTTGTTACTATCGGCTTAGATGATATGACTCATGAGTTTAATTTCTCTAAATTTAGTAAACAACACCGTGAAGAAGAATTGCCTAGTAAGGATGAAATTATTGGTCTTGCTTCTATTGCCGTACCTCCTAGTGATCCTTTAGAACAATATTTGCTAGACCATGAGAATGATATGTTTATGAATGAAAGAAGGGAAATAGATGAAGTATTCTTTAAACAGGAACCTATTCTGAAACACAATTTGCCTGTTGAAATCCATAGGGATCCTCCTACACCCAAGGGTGATCCGTGTTTGAGCTTAAACTCCTTCTTTATCTTTTATCATTCATGAGAAACATATCATTCCCATGTGCTGCAAGATTTCTAAAGGTCACATAGGAAGTACGGGTGAAGTAAGACATGTGAGCTAAGACATACAAAGAAACTTGGTCTTTTTTTTATTTTTGTTGTTTTCTGTTTTTGACACTTAATTTTTCTTTCTTTGAGTTATATATAATATATATATTTTTTTTCTTTTCTTTGTTTTTTTGTCATATATGTAGTGTTAAATTTACGGCTATTTTTTTTTCATTTTTTGTTTATTTTAATACTTTTATTTTATATTTTCCTTTTACCATACCATTTTTACTTTTTTTCAACCTATCTTATAATTTTTTTACGGTTGTTTAATATTTTAATTTGGTTTTTTCACCATATGTTAGTTACCTTCTTTTGGTCTCTTTTCTTTAATATTTTGCCTGTTGAAATTCCTAGAGGGATCCTCCTCCACCTAAGGGTGATCCCGTGTTTGAGCTTAAACCGTTACCTGATAATCTTAAATATGCTATCTTGATGAAAAGAAGATATATCCTGTTATTATTAGTGCTAACCTTTCAGAGCATGAAGAAGAAAGATTATTGAAAACTCTGAAGAAGCACCATGCTGCTATTGGATATACTCTTGATGATCTTAAGGGCATTAGTCCCACTCTATGTCAACATAAAATAAATTTGGAAGCAGATGCCAAACCAGTTCGTGATCCTCAACGACGTCTGAATCCTAAAATGAAAGAAGTGGTAAGAAAAGAAATACTAAAGCTTCTGGAGGCAGGTATAATTTATCCCGTTGCTGATAGTCAGTGGGTAAGTCCTGTTCATTGTGTCCCTAAGAAGGGAGGTATTACTGTTGTTCCTAATGATAAAGATGAATTGATTCCACAAAGAATTATTACAGGTTATAGGATGGTAATTGATTTCCGCAAATTAAATAAGGCTACTAAGAAAGATCATTACCCCTTACCTTTTATCGATCAAATGCTAGAAAGATTATGCAAGCATACACATTACTGCTTTCTAGATGGTTATTCTGGTTTCTCTCAAATACCTGTGTCGGCTAAAGATCAATCAAAGACTACTTTTACATGCCCTTTTGGTACTTTTGCTTATAGACGTATGCCTTTTGGTTTATGTAATGCACCTGCTACCTTTCAAAGATGCATGATGGCTATATTCTCTGACTTTTGTGAAAAGATTTGTGAGGTTTTCATGGACGACTTTTCCGTCTATGGATCTTCTTTTGATGATTGCTTGAGCAATCTTGATCGAGTTTTGCAGAGATGTGAAGAAACTAATCTTGTCTTGAATTGGGAAAAGTGCCACTTTATGGTTAATGAAGGTATTGTCTTGGGGCATAAAGTTTCTGAAAGAGGTATTGAAGTTGATAAAGCCAAGGTTGATGCTATTGAAAAGATGCCATGTCCCAAGGACATCAAAGGTATAAGAAGTTTCCTTGGTCACGCCGGATTTTATAGGAGGTTCATTAAGGACTTCTCAAAAATTTCTCGGCCTCTGACTAATTTATTACAAAAAGATATACCATTTGTCTTTGATGATGATTGTGTAGAAGCATTTGAAATACTTAAGAAAGCATTAGTCTCTGCACCTATTGTTCAGCCACCTGATTGGAATTTACCCTTTGAAATTATGTGTGATGCTAGCGATTATGCTGTAGGTGTCTTGTTCTAGGGCAAAGAGTTGATAAGAAATTAAATGTTATCCATTATGCTAGTAAGACCCTAGACAATGCTCAAAGAAATTATGCTACTACTGAAAAAGAACTTTTAGCAGTTGTATTTGCTTGTGATAAGTTCAGACCTTATATTGTTGATTCTAAAGTAACTATCCACACTGATCATGCTGCTATTAAATATCTTATGGAGAAGAAAGATGCTAAACCTAGACTTATTAGATGGGTTCTCTTGCTACAAGAATTTGATTTGCATATTGTTGATAGAAAGGAGCTGAGAACCCCGTTGCAGACAACTTATCTAGGTTAGAGAATGTTCTTGATGACCCACTACCTATTGATGATAGCTTTCCTGATGAACAATTAAATGTCATAAGTACTTCTCGTAGTACCCCTTGGTATGCTGATTATGCTAATTACATAGTTGCTAAATTTATACCACCTAGCTTCACATACCAACAAAAGAAAAAGTTCTTCTATGATTTGAGACATTACTTTTGGGATGACCCACATCTTTATAAAGAAGGAGTAGATGGTGTTATTAGACGTTGTGTACCTGAGCATGAACAGGAACAGATCCTACGCAAGTGCCACTCCGAAACTTATGGAGGACACCACGCGGGAGATAGAACTGCACATAAGGTATTGCAATCCGGTTTTTATTGGCCTACTCTCTTCAAGGATGCCCGTAAGTTTGTCCTATCTTGTGATGAATGTCAAAGAATTGGTAATATTAGTAGACGTCAAGAAATGCCTATGAATTATTCACTTGTTATTGAACCGTTTGATGTTTGGGGCTTTGATTATATGGGACCTTTTCCTGCCTCTAATGGATATACACATATTTTAGTTGCTGTTGATTACGTTACTAAGTGGGTAGAAGCTATTCCAACTAGTAGTGCTGATCATAACACTTCTATTAAATGCTTAAAGAAGTTATTTTCCGAGGTTTGGAGTCCCTAGATATTTAATGACTGATGGTGGTTCACATTTTATTCATGGTGCTTTCCGTAAAATGCTTGCTAAATATGACGTCAATAATCATAGAATTGCATCTCCGTATCACCCACAGTCTAGTGGTCAAGTAGAATTGAGTAATAGAGAACTCAAATTAATTTTGCAAAAGACTGTCAATAGGTCTAGAAAGAATTGGTCCAAGAAACTTGATGATGCATTATGGGCCTATAGAACTGCATATAAAAATCCTATGGGTATGTCTCCGTATAAAATGGTATATGGAAAAGCATGTCACTTACCTCTCGAACTAGAACATAAGGCATATTGGGCTATTAAAGAGCTCAATTATGATTTCAAACTTGCCGGTGAAAAGAGGTTATTTGATATTAGCTCACTTGATGAATGGAGAACCCAAGCTTATGAAAATGCCAAGTTGTTTAAAGAAAAGGTTAAAAGATGGCATGACAAAAGGATACAAAAGCGTGAGTTTAATGTAGGTGATTATGTATTGCTATACAACTCTCGTTTAAGATTTTTTGCAGGAAAACTTCTCTCTAAATGGGAAGGCCCCTATGTTATCGAGGAGGTCTATCGTTCCGGTGCCATAAAAATCAACAACTTCGAAGGCACAAATCCGAAGGTGGTAAACGGTCAGAGAATTAAACATTATATCTCAGGTAATCCCATAAATATTGAAACCAATATTATTGAAACCGTAACCCCGGAGGAATACATAAGGGACACTTTCCAGAATGTTTCAGACTCCGAAAAGGAATAGGTATGTGGTACGGTAAGTAAACCGACTCCAAAACAATTTTTAAGGCAATATTTCTCCGTTTTGGAATATTTAGAAAAATAGAAAATTAAGTAGCAGTCCGGGAAGGACACGAGGGCCCCACGAGGGTGGAGGGCGCGCCCTACCCCCCTGGGCGCGCCCCCTACCTCGTGAGCACCTCGTGTGCCTTCCGGACTCCGTTTTCTTGCACGATACGTATTTTGGTCGGTAAAAATTCACTATATATTCTCCCGAAGGTTTTGACTCCCGTATCACGCAAATATCCTCTGTTCTTGTTTTGGGCTGTTCTCTGTCAGGGTTGTCAAGGCCAGGCATCATGTCGTCCCCCTCCTCCAACAACGGTGACAAAGATGCCTGGCTAATGAAGATAGAGCTGAAGAGGGAAGAACCCATGGAGATCAACAAGGATGAAGGGATCAAGAAGGCCACGGAGAACCAAGCTCCGGCAACAGAAGACATCCTTCAACTTGATCACAACCTTCTTACCCCAACTGAGATCGAAGCTTTCCAGATGATTGAGTTAACTCGTATTCAAAACAAGTATCTCACAAGTGAAAATATTTTGTTGAAGGAGCATATCTTTGCACTCAAGGGCATTATTCGCAAGCTAGAGGACCTCTTACGCTCGATGTGCGACTATCCATCACCTCCATCTTCACCAACCAAGGAGATATAATTAACATGGGTATGGGCACTCCCCTTGGCAACTGCCAAGCTTGGGGGAGGTGCCCCGGTATCGTATCACAATCACAACTCCTATCTTTACCGTTTTCCTTAGTTCGATCCTATTAGTAGTATTTTGATCTAGTAGAATAAAGTTTATGGCATGATCTAGTTTTGAGTTTTGCCTTATGATCTCTCTATGTAATCGAGTCCGTGAGCTATATAATAAAGATTAGTGTTGAGTCAAGGGCTTGATTTTCTTGCTATGATCTTGGGTGAATAAAAGAAAAGAGAAAAAGAATAAGAAGAAACAAAAGTTCATATTGATCTTATTGATAGTAATGACTTCACATAGAAAGAGTGTGATGATTAAAAGTTGTTGGGAGTTGGCAGACATAGCTTTGGTCATCGTTGCAATTAATAGGAAGTAATAAGGAAAGAGAGGTTTCACATATAAATATACTATTATTGACATCTTTTATGATTGGGAGCACTCATCAAAATATGACATGCTAAAGAGTTGATGTTGGACAAGGAAGACAACGTAATGGGTTATGTTTTCTTATATCTGAGATAAAGTATGTTGTCATGGATCATCCAACATGTTGAGCTTGCCTTTCCCCCTCATGCTAGCCAAATTCTCAGCACCAAGTAGAGATACTACTTGTGCTTCCAAATACCCTTAAACCAGTTTTGCCATGAGAGTCCACCATATCTACCTATGGATTGAGTAAGATCCTTCAAGTAAGTTGTCATCGGTGCAAAGCAATAAAAATTGCTCTAAATATGTATGATTAGTGTGGGAGAAATAAGCTTTATACGATCTTGTGATGTGGAAGTAATAAAAGCGACGGACTGCATAATAAAGGTTCATATCACAAGGGGCAATATAAAGTGACGTTCTTTCGCATTAAGATTTTGTGCATCCAACCATAAAAGCGCATGGCAACCTCTGCTTCCCTCTGCGAAGGGCCTATCTTTTATTATTATCTTCTACCTTATGCAAGTGTCATGGTGATCTTCACCTCTCCCTTTTTCATTTTATCCTTTGGCAAGCCCAGCATGTTGGAAAGAACCTGATATATATATATATATATATATATATAATTGGATGTAGGGGGCATGAGTTATTATTGTTGACATTACCCTCGAGGTAAAAGGTTGTGGGGCGAAACTATAAGCCCCTATCTTTCTCTGTGTCCGATTAAAACTCCGTAACCACAAGTATTGCGCGAGTGTTAGCAATTATGAAGGACTAGATGATAGTTGAGTATGTGGACTTGCTTTTTAGCTCTGACATAGACTCTTTCTGATGTTATGATAAATTGCAATTGCTTCAATGACTGAGGTTATAGTTTGTTGGTTCTCAATAAGGTTTCTGATTCATACTTTTGCATTGTGAATAGATCATCACTTGAACATAAGTAATCATATGACAATATCTATATATGTTGCTGTTATGAGAATAATCATGATGCCTTCATGTCCGTATTTTATTTTTATCAACGCCTCTACCTCTAAACATGGGGACATATTTATTGTTATCGGCTTTCGCTTGAGGACAAGCGAGGTCTAAGCTTGGGGGAGTTGATACGTCCATTTTGCATCATGCTTTTATATCGATATTTATTGCATATATGGGCTTGTTAATTTCACATTATGTCACAATACTTATGGCTATTCTCTCTTATTTTACAAGGTTTACATAAGGAGGGAGAATGCCGGCAGCTGGAATTCTGGGCTGGAAAAGGAGCAAATATTAGAGACCTATTCTACACAACTCCAAAAGTCCTGAAACTCCATGGAATACTAAAGGAAATATGCCCTAGAGGCAATAATAAAGTTATTATTTATTTCCTTATATTCATGATAAATGTTTATTATTCATGCTAGAATTGTATTAACCGGAAACATAATACATGTGTGAATACATAGACAAACAAAGTGTCACTAGTATGCCTCTACTTGACTGGCTCGTTAATCAAAGATGGTTATGTTTCCTAACCATGAACAATGAGTTGTTATTTGATTAAAGGGATCACATCATTGAGAGAATGATCTGATTGACATGACCCATTCCATTAGCTTAGCACCCGATCGTTTAGTATGTTGCTATTGCTTTCTTCATGACTTATACATGTTCCTATAACTATGAGATTATGCAACTCCCGTTTACCGGAGGAACACTTTGGGTACTACCAAACGTCACAACGTAACTGGGTGATTATAAAGGAGTACTACAGGTGTCTCCAAAGGTACATGTTGGGTTGGCGTATTTCGAGATTAGGATTTGTCACTCCGATTGTCGGAGAGGTATCTCTGGGCCCTCTCGGTAATGCACATCACTTAAGCCTTGCAAGCATTGCAACTAATGAGTTAGTTGCGGGATGATGTATTACAGAACGAGTAAAGAGACTTGCGCAACGAGATTGAACTAGGTATTGGAATACCGACGATCGAATCTCGGGCAAGTAACATACCGATGACAAAGGGAACGACGTATGTTGTTATGCGGTCTGACCGATAAAGATCTTCGTAGAATATGTAGGAGCCAATATGGGCATCCAGGTCCCGCTATTGGTTATTGACTGGAGACATGTCTCGGTCATGTCTACATTGTTCTCGAACCCGTAGGGTCCGCACGCTTAAGGTTACGATGACAGTTATATTATGAGTTTATGCATTTTGATGTACCGAAGGTTAGTCTCGGAGATCTCCTCTCTTT
>NC_053025.1:80456791-80470557 GCF_003073215.2 Triticum urartu | reverse complement strand
ACACTTTTCAGAAGGCAAGGCAAGAGGGATACTTCATGAAACGACAATCAGCTGCTGCTCTAGTGAAAGAAACCAAGGTTGAACCCAAACCCGAGACTGAGTGCTTCTGTAATAAAGGGAACAGCCACTGGAGCAGAATTACCCTAGATACTTGGTAGATGAGAAGGCTGGCAAGGTCGATAGAAGTATATTGATATACATTGTGTTGATGTGTACTTTACTAGTACTCCTAGTAGCACCAGGGTATTAGATACCGGTTCGGTTGCTAAGTGTTAGTAACTCGAAATAAAAGCTACGGAATAAACGGAGACTAGCTAAAGGTGAGCTGACGATATGTGTTGGAAAGTGCCAATGTTGATATGATCAAGCATCGCACGCTCCCTCTACCATCGAGATTGGTTTGTTTGGTTGAGCATAGACATGATTGGATTATGTCTATCGCATTACGGTTATTCATTTAAGGAGAATAATGGTTACTCTGTTTATTTGAATAATACCTTCAATGGTCTTGCACCTAAAATGAATGGTTTATTGAATCTCGATCGTAGTGATACACATGTTCATGCCAAAAGATATAGATAGTAATGATAGTACCACCTACTTGTGGCACTGCCACGTAAGTCATATCGGTATAAAACGCATGAAGAAGCTCCATGTTGATGGATCTTTGGGCTCACTCATTTTTGAAAAGTTTGAGACATGCGAACCATGTCTATTGGTGTATATGCATGAAGAAACTCCATGCAAATGGACCGTTTGACTCACTTGATTTTGAATCACTTGAGACATGCAAATCATACCACATGGGCAAGATGACTGAAAGCCTCGTTTTCCAGTAAAATGGAACTAGAAAGCAACTTGTTGGAAGTAATACATTTTGATGTGTGCAGTCCAATGAGTGCTGAGGCATGTAGTGGATATCGTTATGTTCTTACTTCACAGATGATTTGAGTAGATGTTGAGTATATTTACTTGATGAATCACGAGTCTGAATTATTGAAAGGTTCAAGTAATTTCAGGGTGAAGTTGAAATCGTCGTGACAAGAGGATAAAAGATCTATGATATGATCATAGAGATGAATATCTGAATTACGAGTTTGGCACAGAATTAAGACATTGTGGAAATTGTTTCACAACTAATACAGCCTGGAACACCATAGTGTGATGGTGTGTCCGAACATCATAACTGCACCCTATTGGATATGATGCATACCATGATGTCTCTTATCGAATTACCACGATAGTTTATGGGTTAGGCATTAGAGACAACCACATTCACTTTAAATAGGGCACCACGTAATTCCGATGAGATGACACCGTATGAACTATGGTTTAGAGAAACCTAAGCTGTCATTTCTTAAAAGTTTGGGGCTGCGACGCTTATGTGAAAAAGTTTCAGGCTGATAAGCTCGAACCCAAAGCGGATAAATGCATCTTCATAGGACACCCAAAACAGTTGGGTATACCTCCTGTCTCAGATCCGAAAGCAATAAGGGATTGTTTCTAGAATCGGGTCCTTTCTCGAGGAAAAGTTTCTCTCGAAAGAATTGAGTGGGAGGATGGTGGAGACTTGATGAGGTTATTGAACCGTCTCTTCAACTAGTGTGTGGCAGGGCACAGGAAGTTGTTCCTGTGGCACCTACACCAATTGAAGTGGAAGCTTATGATAGTGATCATGAAACTTCAGATCAAGTCACTACCAAACCTCGTGGGATGACAAGGATGCGTACTACTTCAGAGTGGTACGTAATCCTGTCTTGGAAGTCATGTTGCTAGACAACAATGAACCTACGAGCTATGGAGAAGCGATGGTGGGCCCGGATTCCGATAAATGGCTCGAGGCCATATAATCCGAGAGAGGATCCATATATGAAAACAAAGTGTAGACTTTGGTAGAACTACTTGATGGTCGTAAGGCTGTTAGGTACATATGGATTTTAAAAGGAAGACGGACAATGATGGTAAGTATCACCATTAAGAAAGCTCGACTTGTCGTTAAGATGTTTTCCCGACAAGTTCAAGGAGTTGACTACGATGAGACTTTCTCACTCGTAGCGATGCTAAGAGTCTGTTGGAATTATATTAGCGATTACTGCATTATTTATGAAATCTTGCAAATAGGATGTCAAAACATTGTTTCCTCGACGATTTTCTTGAGGAAAGGTTGTATGTGATACAACCGGAAGGTTTTGTCAATCCTGAAAGATGCTAATAAGTATGCAAAGCTCCAGCAATCCTTCTAGGACTGGAGTAAGCATCTCGGAGTTGGAATGTATGCTTTGATGAGATGATCAAAGATTTTGGGTGTATACAAAGTTTATGAGAAACTTGTATTTCCAAAGAAGTGAGTGGGAGCACTATAGAATTTCTGATAAAGTATATGTTGACATATTGTTGATCAGAAATGATGTAGAATTTCTAGAAAGCATATAGGGTTATTTGGAAAGTGTTTTTCAATGGAAAGCCTGGATTAAGCTACTTGAACATTGAGCATCAAGATCTATAAGGATAGATCAAAACGCTTAATGGTACTTTCAAATGAGCACATACCTTGACATGATCTTGAAGGTGTTCAAGATGGATCAGTCAAAGAAGGAGTTCTTGCCTGAGTTGTAAGGTATGAAGTTAAGACTTAAAGCTCGACCACGGCAGAATAGAGAGAAAGGACGAAGGTCGTCCCCTATGCTTAAGACATAGGCTCTACAGTATGCTATGCTATGTACCGCACCTGAAGTGTGCCTTGCCATGAGTCAGTCAAGGGGTACAAGAGTGATCCAAGAATGGATCACAGGACAGCGGTCAAAGTTATCCTTAGTAACTAGTGGACTAAGGAATTTTCTCGATTATGGAGGTGGTAAAAGAGTTCGTCGTAAAGAGTTACGTCGATGCAAGCTTAACACCTATCCGGATAACTCTGAGTAGAGATACCGGATACGTATAATGGAGCAACAATTTAGAATAGCTCCAAGTAGAACAGTTATTTGGAATAGCTCCAAATAGAACGTGGTAGCTACATCTAGAGATGACATAGAGATTTGTAAAGCACACGGATCTGAAAGGTTCAGACCCGTTGACTAAAACCTCTCTCACAAGCAACATGATCAAACCCAGAACTCATTGAGTGTATCACATAGTGATGTGAACTAGATTATTGACTCTAGTAAACTCTTTGGATGTTGGTTACATGGCGATGTGACCTGTGAGTGTTAATCACATGGCGATGTGAACTAGATTATTGACTCTAGTGCAAGTGGGAGACTGTTGGAAATATGCCCTAGAGGCAATAATAAATTGAGTTATTATTATATTTCCTTGTTCATGATAATCGTTTATTATCCATGCTAGAATTGTATTGATAGGAAACTCAGATACATGTGTGGATACATAGACAACACCATGTCCCTAGTAAGCCTCTAGTTGACTAGCTCGTTGATCAATAGATGGTTACGGTTTCCTGACTATGGACATTGGATGTCGTTGATAACGGGATCACATCATTAGGAGAATGATGTGATGGACAAGACCCAATCCTAAGCCTAGCACAAAGATCGTGTAGTTCGTATGCTAAAGCTTTTCTAATGTCAAGTATCATTTCCTTAGACCATGAGATTGTGCAACTCCCGGATACCGTAGGAGTGCTTTGGGTGTGCCAAACGTCACAACGTAACTGGGTGGCTATAAAGGTACACTACGGGTATCTCCGAAAGTGTCTGTTGGGTTGGCACGAATCGAGACTGGGATTTGTCACTCCGTGTGCGGAGAGGTATCTCTGGGCCCACTCGGTAGGACATCATCATAATGTGCACAATGTGATCAAGGAGTTGATCACGGGATGATGTGTTACGGAACGAGTAAAGAGACTTGCCGGTAACGAGATTGAACAAGGTATCGGGATACCGACGATCGAATCTCGGGCAAGTATCGTACCGCTAGACAAAGGGAATTGTATACGGGATTGATTAAGTCCTTGACATCGTGGTTCATCCGATGAGATCATCGTGGAACATGTGGGAGCCAACATGGGTATCCAGATCCCGCTGTTGGTTATTGACCGGAGAACGTCTCGGTCATGTCTGCATGTCTCCCGAACCCGTAGGGTCTACACACTTAAGGTTCGGTGACGCTAGGGTTATAGAGATATTAGTATGCAGTAACCCGAAAGTTGTTCGGAGTCCCGGATGAGATCCCGGACATCACGAGGAGTTCCGGAATGGTCCGGAGGTAAAGAATTATATATAGGAAGTGCTATTTCGGCCATCGGGACAAGTTTCGGGGTCACCGGTATTGTACCGGGACCACCGGAAGGGTCCCGGGGGTCCACCGGGTGGGGCCACCTGCCCCGGGGGGCCACATGGGCTGTAGGGGGTGCGCCTTGGCCTATATGGGCCAAGGGCACAAGCCCCAAGAGGCCCATGCGCCAAGAGAGAAAAAAAGGGGAGAGTCCTAAAGGGGGAAGGCACCTCCGAGGTGCCTTGGGGAGGATGGACTCCTCCCCCCTTGGCCGCACCCTTCCTTGGAGGAAGGGGCAAGGCTGCGCCTCCCCCCTCTCCCTTGGCCCTATATATAGTGGGGAAAAGGAGGAGCAAACCATCTAAGGCCTGGCGCCTCCCTCTCCCTCCCGTGACACATCTCCCTCCTCCCGCAGCGCTTAGCGAAGCCCTGTTGGAATCCCGCTACTTCCACCACGCCGTCGTGCTGCTGGATCTCCATCAACCTCTCCTCCCTCTTGCTGGATCAAGAAGGAGACGTCCTGCTCCGTACGTGTGTTGAACGCGGAGGTGCCGTCCGTTCGGCGCTAGGATCATCGGTGATTTGATCACGACGAGTACGACTCCATCAACCCCGTTCTCTTGAACGCTTCCGCGCGCGATCTACAAGGGTATGTAGATCCACTCCTCCCTCGTTGCTAGATGACTCCATAGATTGATCTTGGTGACACGTAGGAAAATTTTGAATTATTGCTACGTTCCCCAACAGGAGGAAGGTTGATGATGATGATGGCGACGGATTCCCCTCTCCGGAGCCCCGAACGGACTCTAGATCAGCCCTCCCGAGAGATATTAGGGCTTGGCGGCGGCTCCATATCGTAAAACGCGATGAATCCTTCTCTCTGATTTTTTTCCCGAGCATGAATATATAGAGTTGGAGTTGAGGTCGGTGGAGCCTCGGAGGGCCCACGAGATAGGGGGCGCCCAGGGGGTGGGCGCCCCCCACCCTCGTGGACATGTGTGGCCCTGACTTTGATTCTTTCGCCAGTATTTTTATATTCCAAAAATATTCTTCGTGAATTCAGGTCATTCCGAGAACTTTTATTTCTACACAAAATAACACCATGGCAATTCTGCTGAAAATAGCGTCAGTCCGGGTTAGTTCCATTAAATCATGCAAGTTAGAGTCCAAAACAAGGTCAAAAGCATTTGGAAAAGTAGATATGATGGAGACGTACCACTACACTCCAGGCTATTTTCAGGCACTACTTTTTTACCAGGCACGCAACTCACGACGCGAACCAAACTGCCTCTAAGTGCATCTGTTACTCTGTCCCCGCTAACTTCAGATTCACTGGCTCCTACAATCTATAGGATAGGTCACATTACACAGATCAAAACATACAACAACAACTTCAGGAAGCCACATGTATGAACCCTTTTTTCTCAAATACACATGTATGAACCAGTTATAACAACAGAAAAGATTTAGCATGCAACGAATCCGATATTATTACTATTAACAGTCCATCAGCAATGCAATAGTATCCGCAAGTAGAGAGGCAAGACACACACACACACTTTCGGTCAATAGAGTACTGTGAAATGCTAGTCTGAGATAACATTAACACTTTTAGGATGTTTATCAAAATAGGTAATAATAATTGTAAAATAGCAAATAAACCTTTTCACTACTTGCCATGCTTGAGTAACTGAATTCTTGGAACATCTGTCAAATGCACGGTGCCAAATTGACTTGGCTCACTAAGAGAGTTTTAAACACAATAGACACAATGACTCCAGTTTGGTGCCCACAAAACTGTAAACCGTATCACATTGCTAGGGAAAAATGAATCAAAAGCAGATTTGAAGCAGCCCCAGGGACTCTAGTTTGGTGCCTACAAAAGTTCTTCCAATAATCCAATAAGCCTTGAAATTTTTGGCAGTATAGCTCCAACCAAACTATAGACTCTACAAGCAAAATATCTGCTTGTTTTTCCTACCAAATCTTCAACAAGGTCACCAAAAGGACATCCCAATTATTTAGCCTGCATCAGTTGCACATAAGTAAGCCGAAGTCATATAAGGATCGCAAACTTCTTTTGTGTTTACGTTTTTGGTTAACATATACAAATGTTTAGAGTTCCCACCATTGTTATTTAATGTCCTATTTATCTAAAGAGGATAGTTGTGCAAAAACCACCACGATGCATTCATGAAAACCTTACTAGTTTAATTATCGATCATAAAATGCATGATCAAAGCAAAATAAATACAAAGAAGGTTCTTGCTGGTTGGACCTTCCACAGATAAATCAATAATGGAAGGTAGGGGAACAAAAGATAGTTCTCATGAGTCCTCACTTAAGAATCTTTGTTTTCGGGAAGGAGAAAGCACCAGCCTCTGCATCTGGCGATTGCAATCTTCTCCCATATTAACAAAACATGACATTTTCGAACTAAAAATATATGGAAGGAAATTGTAGCTGGGAAAGGATTTTTTATTTCCTACATAGTATTAGATATGATGTATAACAGACACTTTAGCAACATCTAAACAGGGAAACTCCTGGCGGCGGTGTGCGTAGCATGGGGGCGGCGGCTTGGGTGTGTACTCGCGGTGACGTGGTGGCTGCGTGGTGGGCTAGACCCGATGGTCGTGGGCGCCGTTAGGTTTAGGTCGGATCCCACTGGATCCACAGCTTGGACGTCGTCGGCCGGCAGGGGGTGGTGGTGTTCGTCGCTGGCCTCTGATACGTCTCCAATGTATCTATAATTTTTGATTGTTTCATGCTATTATATTATCAACCATGGATGTTTTATATGCATTTATATGCTATTTTATATGATCTTTGGGACTAACCTATTAACCTAGAGCCCAGTGCCAGTTTCTTTTTTTCCTTGTTTTTGAGTTTTACAGAAAAGGAATACCAAACGGAGTCCAATTGACGTGCCAATTTTTGATGATTTTTTATGGACCAAAAGAAGCCCCCGGAGTAAAAGAGTTGGGCCAGAAGAGTCCGGGCTGTCCACGAGGGTGGGGGGCGCGCCCTACGCACACGCAAGATCATGGTGATGCATTCGTAGATGACAACGGAAGCGTTTGTTGATGTAGTCGTACGTCCACGCCCGACCGATCAAGCACCGAAACTACGGACCTCCGAGTTCTAGCACACGTTCAGCTCGATGACGATCCCCGGACTCCGATCCAGCAAAGTGTCGGGGAGTTCCGTCAGCACGACGGCGTGGTGACGATCTTGATGTACTACTGTGCAGGGCTTCGCCTAAGCACCGCTACAATATTATCGAGGACTATGGGGCTGGGGCACCGCACACGGCTAAGAATAGATCACATGGATCAACTTGTGTCTCTAGGGTGCCCCTGCCTCAGTATATAAAGGACTAAGGGGGGAGGCTGGCCGGCCAAGGAGGGCGCGCCAGGAGAGTCCTACTCCCTCTGGGAGTAGGATCCCCCCCAATCCTAGTTGGAATAGGATTCGTGGAGGAGAGAGAGGGGCCGGCCCCCTCTCCTTGTCCTAATTCGGACCAAGGGAGGGGAGGGGCGCGCGGCCCATGTAGGGCTGCCTCTTCTCTTTTCCACTAAGCCCATCATGGCCCATTTAGCTCCCGGGGGGTTCCGGTAACCTCCCGGTACTCCGGTAAAATCCCGATTTCACCCGGAACACTTCCGATATCCAAACATAGGCTTCCAATATATCAATCTTTATGTCTCGACCATTTCGAGACTCCTCGTCATGTCCGTGATCACATCCGGGACTCCGAACAACCTTCGGTACATCAAAATGCATAAACTCATAATATAACTGTCATCGTAACTTAAGCGTGCGGACCCTACGGGTTCGAGAACAATGTAGACATGACCGAGACATCTCCGGTCAATAACCAATAGCGGAACCTGGATGCTCATATTGACTCCTACATATTCTACGAAGATCTTTATCGGTCAGACCGCATAACAACATACGTTGTTCCCTTTGTCATCGGTATGTTACTTGCCCGAGATTCGATCGTCGGTATCTCAATACCTAGTTCAATCTCGTTACCGGCAAGTCTCTTTACTCGTTCGTAAACATCATCCCGCAACTAACTCATTAGTTGCAATGCTTGCAAGGCTTAAGTGATGTGCATTACCGAGAGGGCCCAGAGATACCTCTCCGACAATCGGAGTGACAAATCCTAATCTCGAAATACGCCAACCCAACATGTACCTTTAGAGACACCTGTAGAGTCCTTTATAATCACCCAGTTACGTTGTGACGTTTGGTAGCACACAAAGTGTTCCTCCGCAAAACGGGAGTTGCATAATCTCATAGTCATAGGAACATGTATAAGTCATGAAGAAAGCAATAGCAACATACTAAACGATCGGGTGCTAAGCTAATGGAATGGGTCATGTCAATCAGATCATTTAATGATGTGATCCCGTTAATCAAATAACAACTCTGTCATGGTTAGGAAACATAACCATCTTTGATTAACGAGCTAGTCAAGTAGAGGCATACTAGTGACACTTTGTTTGTCTATGTATTCACACATGTATTATGTTTCCGGTTAATACAATTCTAGCATGAATAATAAACATTTATCATGATATAAGGAAATAAATAATAACTTTATTATTGCCTCTAGGGCATATTTCCTTCAGTCTCCCACTTGCACTAGAGTCAATAATCTAGATAACACGTAATGATTCTAACACCCATGGAGCTTTGGTGCTGATCATGTTTTGCTCGTGGAAGAGGCTTAGTCAACGGGTCTGCAACATTCAGATCCGTATGTATCTTGCAAATCTCTATGTCTCCCACCTGGACTAGATCCCGGATGGAGTTGAAGCGTCTCTTGATGTGTTTGCTTGGTTCTCTTGTGAAATCTGGATTCCTTTGCCAAGGAAATTGCACCAGTATTGTCACAAAAGATTTTCATTGGACCCGATGCACTAGGTATGACACCTAGATCGGATATGAACTCCTTTCATTTGCTGCTTCCGAAGCAGCTATGTACTCCGCTTCACATGTAGATCCCGCTACAACGCTTTGTTTAGAACTGCACCAACTGACAGCTCCACCGTTTAATGTAAACACGTATCCGGTTTGCGATTTAGAATCGTCCGGATCAGTGTCAAAGCTTGCATCAACGTAACCTTTTACGATGAGCTCTTTGTCACCTCCATATATGAGAAACATATCCTTAGTCCTTTTCAGGTATTTCAGGATGTTCTTGACCGCTGTCCAGTGATCCACTCCTGGATTACTTTGGTACCTCCCTGCTAGACTTATAGCAAGGCACACATCAGGTCTGGTACACAGCATTGCATACATGATAGATCCTATGGCTGATGCATAGGGAACATCTTTCATATTCTCTCTATCTTCTGCAGTGGTCGGGCATTGAGTCTTACTCAACTTCACACCTTGTAACACAGGCAAGAACCCTTTCTTTGCTTGATCCATTTTGAACTTCTTCAAAACTTTGTCAAGGTATGTGTTTGTGAAAGTCCAATTAAGCGTCTTGATCTATCTCTATAGATCTTATGCCTAATATGTAAGCAGCTTCACCGAGGTCTTTCATTGAAAAACTCTTATTCAAGTATCCCTTTATGCTATCCAGAAATTCTATATCATTTCCAATTACGTAATATGTCATCCACATATAATATCAGAAATGCTACAGAGCTCCCACTCACTTTCTTGTAAATACAGGCTTCTCCGAAAGTCTGTATAAAACCAAATGCTTTGATCACACTATCAAAACGTTTATTCCAACTCCGAGAGGCTTGCACCAGTCCATAAATGGATCGCTGGAGCTTGCACACTTTGTTAGCTCCCTTTGGATCGACAAAACCTTCTGGTTGCATCATATACAACTCTTCTTCCAGAAATCCATTCAGGAATGCAGTTTTGACATCCATCTGCCAAATCTCATAATCATAAAATGCGGCAATTAAGCATCGCTACGGGTGAGAAGGTCTCATCGTAGTCAATCCCTTGAACTTGCCGAAAACCTTTTGCGACAAGTCGAGCTTTGTAGACAGTAATATTACCGTCAGCGTCAGTCTTCTTCTTGAAGATCCATTTATTCTCAATTGCTTGCCGATCATCGGGCAAGTCAACCAAAGTCCATACTTTGTTCTCATACATGGATCCCATCTCAGATTTCATGGCTTCAAGCCACTTTGCGGAATCTGGGCTCACCATCGCTTCTTCATAGTTCGTAGGTTCATCATGATCTAGTAGCATGACTTCCAGAACAGGATTACCGTACCACTCTGGTGCGGATCTTACTCTGGTTGATCTACGAGGTTCAGTAGTATCTTGTTCTGAAGTTTCATGATCATCATCATTAGCTTCCTCACTAACTGTGTAGGTGTCACAGAAACAGTTTTCTGTGATGCACTACTTTCCAATAAGGGAGCAGGTACAGTTACCTCGTCAAGTTCTACTTTCCTCCCACTCACTTCTTTCGAGAGAAACTCCTTCTCCAGAAAGTTTCCGAATTTAGCAACAAAAGTCTTGCCTTCGGATCTGTGATAGAAGGTGTATCCAATAGTCTTCCTTTGGATATCCTATGAAGACACATTTCTCCGATTTGGGTTCGAGCTTATCAGGTTGAAGCTTTTCACATAAGCATCGCAGCCCCAAACTTTCAGAAACGACAACTTTGGTTTCTTGCCAAACCACAGTTCATAAGGCGTCGTCTCAACGGATTTTGATGGTGCCCTATTTAACGTGAATGCGGCCGTCTCTAGATCCCAAAACGATAGCGGTAAATCAGTAAGAGACATCATAGATCGCACCATATCTAGTAAAGTATGATTACGACGTCCGGACACACCATTACGCTGTGGTGTTCCGGGTGGCGTGAGTTGCGAAACTATTCCACATTGTTTCAAATGTACACCAAACTCGTAACTCAAATATTCTCCTCCACGATCAGATTGTAGAAACTTTATTTTCTTGTTACGATGATTTTCAACTTCACTCTGAAATTCTTTGAACTTTTCAAATGTTTCAGACTTATGTTTCATTAAGTAGATATACCCATATCTGCTTAAATCATCTGTGAAGGTGAGAAAATAACGATATCCGCCACGAGCCTCAACATTCATTGGACCACATACATCTGTATGTATGATTTCCAACAAATCCGTTGCTCTCTCCATAGTACCGGAGAACGGTTTTAGTCATCTTACCCATGAGGCACGGTTCGCAAGTACCAAGTGATTCATAATCAAGTGGTTCCAAAAGTCCATCAGTATGGAGTTTCTTCATGCGCTTTACACCAATATGACCTAAACGGTAGTGCCACAAATATGTTGCACTATCATTATCAACTCTTTGCATCTTTTGGCTCAATATTATGAATATGTGTATCACTACTATCGAGATTCAACAAGAATAGACCACTCTTCAAGGGTGCATGACCATAAAAATATTACTCATATAAATAGAACAACCATTATTCTCTGATTTAAATGAATAACCGTCTCGCATCAAACAAGATCCAGATATAATGTTCATGCTCAACGCTGGCACCAAAAAACAATTATTTAGGTCTAATATCTAATCCCGAAGGTAGATGTAGAGGTAGCGTGCCGACTGCGATCACATCGACTTTGGAACCGTTTCCCACGCGCATCGTCACCTCGTCCTTAGCCAATCTTCGCTTAATCCGTAGTCCCTGTTTCGAGTTGCAAATATTAGCAACAGAACCAGTATCAAATACCCAGGTGCTACTGCGAGCATTAGTAAGTACACATCAATAACATGTATATCACATATACCTTTGTTCACCTTGCCATCCTTCTTATCCGCTAAATACTTGGGGCAGTTCCTCTTCCAGTGACCAGTCTGCTTGCAGTAGAAGCACTCTGTTTCAGGCTTAGGTCCAGGTTTGGGTTTCTTCTCTTGAGTAGCAACTTGCTTGCCGTTCTTTTTGAAGTTCCCCTTCTTCTTCCCTTTGCCCTTTTTCTTGAAACTAGTGGTCTTGTTGACCATCAACACTTGATGCTCCTTCTTGATTTCTACCTCCGCAGCTTTCAGCATTGCGAAGAGCTCGGGAATAGTCTTATTCATCCCTTGCATATTATAGTTCATCACGAAGCTCTTGTAGCTTGGTGGTAGTGATTGGAGAATTCTGTCAATGACGCATCATCTGGAAGATTAACTCCCAATTGAATCAAGTGATTATTATACCCAGACATTTTGAGTATATGCTCACTGACAGAACTGTTCTCCTCCATCTTGCAGCTATAGAACTTATTGGAGACTTCATATCTCTCAATCGGCATTTGCTTGAAATATTAACTTCAACTCCTGGAACATCTCATATGCTCCATGACGTTCAAAACGTCGTTGAAGTCCCGTTCTAAGCCGTAAAGCATGGCACACTGAACTATCGAGTAGTCATCAGCTTTGCTCTGCCAGACGTTCATAACATCTGGTGTTGCTCCAGCCGCAGGCCTGGCACCCAGCGTGCTTCTAGGACGTAATTCTTCTGTGCAGCAATGAGGATAATCCTCAAGTTACGGACCCAGTCCGTGTAATTGCTACCATCATCTTTCAACTTTGCTTTCTCAAGGAACGCATTAAAATTCAACGGAACAACAGCACGAGCCATCTATCTACAATCAAACATAAACAAGCAAGATACTAATCAGGTACTAAGTTTCATGATAAATTTAAGTTCAATAATTTACTTAAAGAACTCCCACTTAGATAGACATCCCTCTAATCCTCTAAGTGATTACGTGATCCAAATCAACTAAACCATGTCCGATCATCACGTGAGATGGAGTAGTTTCATTGGTGAACATCACTATGTTGATCATATCTACTATATGATTCACGCTCGACCTTTCGGTCTCCGTGTTCCGAGGCCATATCTGTATATGCTTGGCTCGTCAAGTATAACCTGAGTATTCCGCGTGTGCAACTGTTTTGCACCCGTTGTATTTGAACGTAGAGCCTATCACACCCAATCATCACGTGGTGTCTCAGCACGAAGAACTTTCGCAACGGTGCATACTCAGGGAGAACACTTCTTGATAATTTGTGAGAGATCATCTTATAATGCTACCGTCAATCAAAGCAAATAAGATGCATAAAAGATAAACATCACATGCAATCAATATAAGTGATATGATATGGCCATCATCATCTTGTGCTTGTGATCTCCATCTCCGAAGCACCGTCATGATCACCATTTCACCGGCGACACCTTGATCTCCATCGTAGCATCGTTGTCGTCTCGCCAATCATTGTCTTCCACGACTATCGCTACCGCTTAGTGATAAAGTAAAGCAATTACAGCGCGATTGCATTGCATACAATAAAGCGACAACCATATGGCTCCTGCCAGTTGCCGATAACTCTTACAAAACATGATCATCTCATACAATAAAATTTAGCATCATGTCTTGACCATATCACATCACAACATGCCCTGCCAAAACAAGTTAGACGTCCTCTACTTTGTTGTTGCAAGTTTTACGTGGCTGCTACGGGCTTAAGCAAGAACCAATCTTACCATCTCTCTTTTT
>NC_053025.1:80445562-80455791 GCF_003073215.2 Triticum urartu | reverse complement strand
GCAGAGATGTGAAGAAACTAATCTTGTCTTGAATTGGGAGAAGTACCACTTTATGGTTAATGAAGGTATTGTCTTGGGGCATAAATTTCTGAAAGAGGTATTGAAGTTGATAAAGCTAAAGTAGATGCTATTGAAAAGATGTCGTGTCCTAAAGATATCAAAGGTATAAGAAGTTTCCTTGGTCATGCTGGTTTCTATAGGAGGTTTATTAAAGACTTCTCTAAAATTTCTAGGCCTCTCACTAATCTCTTACAAAAAGATGTTCCTTTTGTTTTTGATGATGATTGTGTAGAAGCATTTGAAATACTTAAGAAAGCCTTGATTTTTGCACCTATTGTTCAACCACCTGATTGGAATTTACCCTTTGAAATTATGTGTGATGCTAGTGATTATGTGTTGGTGCTGTTCTAGGACAAAGAGTTGATAAGAAATTAAATGTTTATCAGTATGCTAGTAAAACTCTAGACAGTGCACAGAGAAATTATGCTACCACTGAAAAAGAATTTTTAGCAGTTGTATTTCAGACCTTATATTGTTGATTCAAAGTAACTGTTCACACTGATCATGCTGCTATTAAATATCTTATGGAAAAGAAAGATGCTAAACCTAGACTTATTAGATGGGTTCTCTTGCTACAAGAATTTGATTTGCATATTATTGATAGAAAGGGAGCTGAGAACCCTGTTGCAGACAACTTGTCTAGGTTAGAGAATGTTCTTGATGACCCACTACCTATTGATGATAGCTTTCCTGATGAACAATTACATGTCATAAATGCTCTCTATACTGCTCCATGGTATGCTGATTATGCTAATATATTGTTGCTAAATTTATACCACCTAGTTTCACATACCAGCAAAAGAAAAAGTTTCTATGATTTAAGACATTACTTTTGGGATGACCCACATCTTTATAAAGAAGGAGTAGATGGTGTTATTAGACGTTGTGTACCTGAGCATGAACAGGAACAAATCCTACGCAAGTGCCACTCCGAGTCTTACGAAGGACACCACGCTGGAGATAGAACTGCACATAAGGTATTGTAATCCGGTTTCTATTGGCCCACTCTCTTTAAGGATGCTCGCAAGTTTGTCTTGTCTTGTGATCAATGTCAAAGAATTGGTAATATTAGTAGACGTCAGGAAATGCCTATGAATTATTCACTTGTTATTGAACCATTGATGTTTGGGGCTTTGATTATATGGGACCTTTTCCTTCATCTAATGGGTACACATATTCTAGTTGTTGTTGATTACGTTACTAAGTGGGTAGAAGCTATTCCAACTAGTAGTGTTGATCATAACACTTCTATTAAGATGCTTAAAGAAGTTATTTTTCCAAGGTTTGGAGTCCGTGGATATTTAATGACTGATGGTGGTTCACATTTTATTAATGGTGCTTTCCGTCAAATGCTTGCTAAGTATGATGTTAAACATAGAATTGCATCTCCATATCATCCTCAGTCTAGTGGTCAAGTAGAATTGAGCAATAGAGAGATCAAATTAATTTTGCAAAAGACTGTTAATAGATCTAGAAAGGATTGGTCTAAGAAACTTGATGATGCATTATGAGCTTATAGAACTGCTTATAAGAATCTTATGGGTATCTCTGCATATAAAATGGTTTACGGAAAAGCATGTCACTTACCTCTTGAGCTAGAACATAAGGCATATTGGGCTATTAAAGAGCTCAATTATGATTTCAAACTTGCCGGTGAGAAGAGGTTATTTGACGTTAGCTCACTGGATGAACGGAGAACCCAAGACTACGAGAATGCCAAGTTGTTTAAGAAAAAGTTAAAAGATGGCATGACAAAAGGATACAAAAGCGTGAGTTTAATGTAGGTGATCATGTTTTGCTATACAACTCTCGTTTAAGATTTTTTGCAGGAAAACTTCTCTCTAAATGGGAAGGTCCTTACATTATCGAGGAGGTCTATCGTTCTGGTGCTATAAAAATCAACAATGCCGAAGGCACAAATTTGAAGGTGGTAAACAGTCAAAGAATCAAACATTATATCTCAGGTACTCCCATAAATGTTCATACCAATATTATTAATACCGTGACACTGGAGGAGTACATAAGGGACACTTTCCAAAACATTTCAGACTCCAAAAAGGAATAGGTATGTGATACGGTAAGTAAACCGACTCCAAATAATTTTTATCCGTTTTGGAATATTTAAAAAATTAGGAAAATTAAAAGTAGTCCGAGAGAGACACGAGGCCACCACAAGGGTGGAGGGTGCGCCCTACCCCTGCCCCCCCCATCCTTGTGGCCACCTCGTGTGCCTTTTGGACTCTGTTTTCTTGCATGATACTCCTTATGGTTGGTAAAAATTCATTATATAATCTCCTAAAGGTTTTGACCACCGTACCACGACAATATCTCATGTTTTCGTTTCTAGCTATTTTCTGCCAGATTTTGCAAGGCCAGGCATCATGTCGTCCCCCTCCTGCAACAACGCGGGCGACGATGCTTGGCTAATGAAGATAGAGATGAAGAGAGAAGAACTCGGGGAAATCAAGGAGGGTGATAAGGTCAAGAAGGCCTTGGAAGATCAAGTTCTGGCAATAGAAGGAGAAAACATCCTTCAACCTTACTACAATCACCTTACTCCTACTGAAATTGAAGCTTTCAAGATCATTGAAATAGTTCGTGTGCAAAACATGTATCTCACTCGTGAAAATATTCTATTGCAAGAGTACATCACCGCACTCAAGGGCATTATTCACAAAGTGGAGGATCTCCTACGCTCGATGTGTGACACGTCTTCATCAACAACTCCATCATCCTCACCTCCGAAGAAAGAGATCTAAATACATGGGTATGGGCACTACCCTTGGCAACTGCCAAGCTTGGGGGAGTGCCCCGGTATCGTATCACCATCACATCTTTATCTTTATCGTTTTTCTTAGTTCGATCCTTTTGGTTATATCTTGATCTAGTAGAATAAAGTTTTAGTATGATCTAGCTTTGAGTTTTGCTTTATGTTTCCTCTATGTAATCGAGTCCTTGAGATATATAATAAAGAGTAGTTTTGAGATAAGGGCTTTGCCTTCTTGCTATGATCTTGAGGGAATAAAATAGAAGAAAGGATAAAAAGAAATAAAAGATCATATATTGATCTTATGGAGAGTAATGACTTCACATATAAAAGGTATTGTCGGATTTCGGGTTCCGGCAGACCCTTGAGGTTCGAACACTAGGGTGCGCGCAGAGATTTCGCCTTCTACCTACCTGCACCCCTCCGCCTCGCTAAGATCTAAGCTATGGAAAGAACAGCACAAGAGACACAGGGTTTATACTGGTTCGGGCCACCGTTGTGGTGTAATAACCTACTCCAGTGTGTGGTGTGGTGGATTGCCTCTTGGGCTGATGATGATGAGCAATACAAGGAAGAACAGCCTCACGAGGGCCTGTTCTTGGCTGGGGGGATGAACTGCTAGGAGGAGTTCAGTCGCCCTTCTCTCTGTTGGGGAACGTAGCATAAATTCAAAATTTTCTACGTATCACCAAGATCAATCTATGGAGTCATGTAGCAACGAGGGAGGAGTGGATCTACATACCCTTGTAGATCGCGTGCGGAAGCTTTCAAGAGAACGGGGTTGATGGAGTCGTGGGAGGGAGAGGGAGGCGCCAGGGCTTAGGTATGATTGCCCTCCCTTTCCCCACTATATATAGGGCCAAGGGAGAGGGGGGCGCAGCCTTGGCCCTTCCTCCAAGGAAGGGTGCGGCCAAGGGAGGAGTCCCTCCTCCCCAAGGCACCTCGGAGGTGCCTTCCCCCTTTAGGACTCTTCCTCCCCTTATCTCTTGGCGCATGGGCCTCTTGGGGCTGGTGCCCTTGGCCCATATAGGCCAAGGCACACCCCCTACAGCCCATGTGGCCCCCCGGGGCAGGTGGCCCCACCCGGTGGACCCCCGGGACCCTTCCGGTGGTCCCGGTACAATACCGGTGACCCCGAAACTTGTCCCGATGGCCGAAATAGCACTTCCTATATATAATTCTTTACCTCCGGACCATTCCGGAACTCCTCGTGACGTTCCGGGATCTCATCCGGGACTCCGAACAACTTTCGGGTTACCGCATACTAATATCTCTATAACCCTAGCGTCACCGAACCTTAAGTGTGTAGACCCTACGGGTTCGGGAGACATGCAGACATGACCGAGATGACTCTCCGGTCAATAACCAACAGCGGGATCTGGATACCCATGTTGGCTCCCACATGTTCCACGATGATCTCATCGGATGAACCACGATGTCAAGGACTTAATCAATCCCGTATACAATTCCCTTTGTCTAGCGGTACGATACTTGCCCGAGATTCGATCGTCGGTATCCCGATACCTTGTTCAATCTCGTTACCGGCAAGTCTCTTTACTCGTTCCGTAACACATCATCCCGTGATCAACTCCTTGATCACATTGTGCACATTATGATGATGTCCTACCGAGTGGGCCCAGAGATACCTCTCCGTTTACACGAGTGACAAATCCCAGTCTCGATTCGTGCCAACCCAACAGACACTTTCGGAGATACCTGTAGTGTACCTTTATAGCCACCCAGTTACGTTGTGACGTTTGGCACACCCAAAGCACTCCTACGGTATCCGGGAGTTGCACAATCTCATGGTCTAAGGAAATGATACTTGACATTAGAAAAGCTTTAGCATACGAACTACATGATCTTGTGCTAGGCTTAGGATTGGGTCTTTGTCCATCACATCATTCTCCTAATGATGTGATCCCGTTATCAATGACATCCAATGTCCATGGTCAGGAAACCGTAACCATCTATTGATCAACGAGCTAGTCAACTAGAGGCTTACTAGGGACATGGTGTTGTCTATGTATCCACACATGTATCTGAGTTTCCTATCAATACAATTCTAGCATGGATAATAAACGATTATCATGAACAAGGAAATATAATAATAACTAATTTATTATTGCCTCTAGGGCATATTTCCAACAGTCATACTTGCACTAGAGTCAATAACAGTTCCTCGACTTTTTGAGAAAGGTTGTAGGTCACATCCCCATGTGACTAACACCCAAAGAGTCTACTAGAGTCAATAATCTAGTTCACATTACCATGTGATTAACACTCGATGAGTTCTGGGTTTGATCATGTTATGCTTGTGGAGATGTTATAGTCAACGGGTCTGAATCTTTCAGATCCGTATGTACTTCGCAAATTTCTTATGTCATCTTGTAGATGCAACTACTACGCTACATTTGGAGCTATTCCAAATAACTGTTCTGACTATACGAATCCAGTTTACTACTCAGAATAATCTGGATTAGTGTCAAAGTTTGCATCGGCGTAACCCTTTACGACGAACTCTTTTACCACCTCCATAATCGAGAAAATTCCTTAGTCCACTAGTTACTAAGGATAACTTTGACCGCTGTCCTGTGATCCATTCTTAGATCACTCTTGTACCCCTTGACTGACTCATGGCAAGGCACATTTCAGGTGCGGTACACAGCATAGCATACTGTAGAGCCTATGTCTTAAGCATAGGGGACGACCTTCGTCCTTTCTCTCTATTCTGCCGTGGTCGAGCTTTAAGTCTTAACTTCATACCTTACAACTCAGGCAAGAACTCCTTCTTTGACTGATCCATCTTGAACACCTTCAAGATCATGTCAAGGAATGTGCTCATTTGAAAGTACCATTAAGCGTTTTGATCTATCCTTATAGATCTTGATGCTCAATGTTCAAATAGCTTAATCCAGGCTTTCCATTGAAAAACACTTTCCAAATAACCCTATATGCTTTCCAGAAATTCTACGTCATTTCTGATCAACAATATGTCAACAACATATATTCATCAGAAATTCTATAGTGCTCCCACTCACTTCTTTGGAAATACAAGTTTCTCATAAACTTTGTATAAACCCAAAATCTTTGATCATCTCATCAAAGCATACATTCCAACTCCGAGATGCTTACTCCTGTCCCTAGAAGGATAGCTGGAGCTTTGCATACTTATTAGCATCTTTCAGGATTGACAAAACCTTCCGGTTGTATCACATACAACCTTTCCTCAAGAAAATCGTCGAGGAAACAATGTTTTGACATCCTATCTGCAAGATTTCATAAATAATGCAGTAATCGCTAATATAATTCCAACAGACTCTTAGCATCGCTACGAGTGAGAAAGTCTCATTCGTAGTTAACTCCTTGAACTTGTCGGTAAACATCTTAACGACAAGTCGAGCTTTCTTAATGGTGATACTTACCATCATTGTCCATCTTCCTTTAAAAATCCATGTGTACCTAATAGCCTTACGACCATCAGAGTTCTTCCAAAGTCTACACTTTGTTTTCATACATGGATCCTCTCTCGGATTTATGGCCTCGAGCCATTTTCGGAATCCGGCCCACCATCGCTTCTCCATAGCTCGTAGGTTCATTGTTGTCTAGCAACATGACTTCCAAGACAGGATTACATACCACTCTGAAGTAGTACGCATCCTTGTCATCCCACGAGGTTTGGTAGTGACTTGATCTGAAGTTTCATGATGACTATCATAATCTTCCACTTCAATTGGTGTAGGTGCCACAGGAACAACTCCCTGTGCCCTGCCACACACTAGTTGAAGAGACGGTTCAATAACCTCATCAAGTCTCCACCATCCTCCGACTCAATTCTTTCGAGAGAAACTTTTCCTTCGAGAAAGGACCGATTCTAGAAACAATCCCTTATTTGCTTTCGATCTAGACAGGAGGTATACCCAACTGTTTTGGGTGTCCTATGAAGATGCATTTATCGCTTTGGGTTCGAGCTTATCAGCCTGAAACTTTTTCACATAAGCGTCGCAACCCCAAACTTTCAAGAAATGACAGCCTAGGTTTCTCTAAACCATAGTTCATACGGTGTCATCTCATCGGAATACGTGGTGCCCTATTTAAAGTGAATGTGGTTGTCTTTAATGCCTAACCCATAAACTATCGTGGTAATTCGATAAGAGACATCATGGTATGCATCATATCCAATAGGGTGCAGTTATGATGTTCGGACACACCATCACACTATGGTGTTCCAGGCTGTATTAGTTGTGAAACAATTTCCACAATGTCTTAATTCTGTGCCAAACTCGTAATTCAGATATTCATCTCTATGATCATATCATAGATATTTTATCCTCTTGTCACGACGATCTTTCAACTTCACCCTGAAATTACTTGAACCTTTCAATAATTCAGACTCGTGATTTATCAAGTAAATGTACTCAACATCTACTCAAATCATCTGTGAAGTAAGAACATAATGATATCCACTACACGCCTCAGCACTCATTGGACTGCACACATCAAAATGCATTACTTCCAACAAGTTGCTTTCTAGTTCCATTTTACTGAAACCGAGGCTTTCAGTCATCTTGCCCATGTGGTATGATTTGCATGTCTCAAGTGATTCAAAATCAAGTGAGTCCAAACGATCCATCTACATGGAGTTTCTTCATGCATATACACCAATAGACATGGTTCGCATGTCTCAAACCTTTCAAAAAACGAGTGAGCCCAAAGATCCATCAACATGGAGCTTCTTCATGCGTTTTATACCGATATGACTTAAGTGGTAGTGCCACAAGTAGGTGGTACGATCATTACTATCTTTTGGCATGAACATATGTATCACTACGATCGAGATTCAATAAACCATTCATTTCAGGTGCAAGACCATTGAAGGTATTATTCAAATAAACAGAGTAACCGTTATTCTCCTTAAATGAATAACCGTATTGCGATAGACATAATCCAATCATGTCTATGCTCAACGCAAACACCAATCTCGATGGTAGAGGGAGCGTACGATATTTGATCATATCAACATTGGAAACACTTCCAACACATATCGTCAGCTCACCTTTAGCTAGTCTCCGTTTATTCCGTAGCTTTTATTTCGAGTTACTAACACTTAGCAACCGAACCGGTATCTAATACCCTGGTGCTACTAGGAGTACTAGTAAAGTACACATCAACACAATGTATATCCAATATACTTCTATCGACCAGCCTTCTCATCTACCAAGTATCTAGGGTAATTCTGCTCCAGTGGCTGTTCCCCTTATTACAGAAGCACTCAGTCTCGGGTTTGGGTTCAACCTTGGGTTTCTTCACTAGAGCAGCAGCTGAATTGCCGTTTCATGAAGTATCCCTTTGTTCCCTTGCCCTTCTTGAAACTAGTGGTTTCACCAACCATCAACAATTGATGCTCCTTCTTGATTTCTACTTTTGTGGTGTCAAACATCGCGAATATCTCAAGGATCATCATATATGTCCCTGATATATCATAGTTCATCACGAAGCTCTAGCAGCTTGGTGTAATGACTTCGGAGAACCATCACTATCTTATCTGGAAGATCAACTCCCACTTGATTCAAAGTGATTGTTGTACTCAGACAATCTGAGCACAAGCACAACAATTGAGCTTTTCTCCCTTAGTTGTGCAGGCTAAGAAAATCGTCGGAGGTCTTATACCTCTTGACGTGGGCACGAGCCTGAAATCCCAATTTCAGCCCTCGAAACATCTCATATGTTTCGCGACGTTTCAAAACGTCTTCGGTGCCTCAACTCTAAACCGTTTAACTGAACTATCACGTAGTTATCAAAACGTGTATGTTCAGATGTTCGCAACATCCACAGACGACGTTCGAGGTTCAGCACACTGAGCGGTGCATTAAGGACATAAGCCTTCTATGAAGCAATGAGGACAATCCTCAGTTTACGGACCTAGTCCGCATAATTACTACTATCAACTTTCAACTAAATTTTTCTCTAGGAACATATCTAAACAGTAGAACTAAAGTGCGAGCTACGACATAATTTGCGAAGACCTTTTGACTATGTTCAGGATAATTAAGTTCATCTTATGAACTCCCACTCAGATAGACATCCCTCTAGTCATCTAAGTGATTACATGATCCGAGTCAACTAGGCCGTGTCCGATCATCACGTGAGACGGACTAGTCAACATCGTCGTGAACATCTTCATGTTGATCGTATCTTCTATACGACTCATGCTCGAACCTTTCGGTCTTCTGTGTTCCGAGGCCATGTCTATACACATGCTAGGCTCGTCAAGTCAACCCTAAGTGTTTTGCATGTGTAAATCATGTCTTACACCCGTTGTATGTGAACGTATAGGATCATCACACCCGATCATCACGTGGTGCTTCGAAACAACGAACTGTCGCAACGGTGCACAGTTAGGGGGACACCTTCTTGAATTTTAATGAGGGATCATCTTATTTACTACCGTCGTTCTAAGCAAATAAGATGTATAAACATGATAAACATCACATGCAATCAAATAATAGTGACATGATATGGCCAATATCATATAGCTCCTTTGATCTCCATCTTGGGGCTCCATGATCATCTTGTCACCGGCATGACACCATGATCTCCATCATCATGATCTCCATCATCGTGTCTCCATGAAGTTGTCGTCAACTATTACTTCTACTACTATAGCTAACGGTTAGCAATAAAGTAAAGTAATTACATGATGTTTATGTTGACACGCAGGTCATAAATAAATTAAGACAACTCCTATGGCTCCTGCCGGTTGTCATACTCATCGACATGCAAGTCGTGATTCCTATTACAAGAACATGATCAATCTCATACATCACATATATCATTCATCACATCCTTTTGGCCATATCACATTACAAGGCATATGCTGCAAAAACAAGTTAGACGTCCTCTAATTGTTGTTTGCATTGTTTTACGTGGCTGCCTATGGGTTTCTAGCAAGAACGTTTCTTACCTACGCAAAAACCACAACGTGATATGCCAATTGCTATTTACCCTTCATAAGGACCCTTTTCATCGAATCCGATCCGACTAAAGTGGGAGAGACAGACACCCGCCAGCCACCTTATGCAACTAGTGCATGTCAGTCGGTGGAACCGGTCTCACGTAAGCATACGTGTAAGGTTGGTCCGGGCCGCTTCATCCCACGATGCCGCCGAATCAAGATAAGACTAGTAACGGCAAGCATATTGAACAAAATCAACGCCCACAACTACTTTGTGTTCTACTCGTGCATAGAAACTACGCATAGACCTAGCTCATGATGCCACTGTTGGGGAACGTAGCATAAATTCAAAATTTTCTACGTGTCACCAAGATCAATCTATGAGTCATCTAGCAACGAGGGAGGCAGTGGATCTACATACCCTTGTAGATCGCGCGCGGAAGCTTT
>NC_053025.1:80427616-80444562 GCF_003073215.2 Triticum urartu | reverse complement strand
TTCTACCGTCGCAGGGCTTCGCCTAAGCACCGCTACAATATTATCGAGGATTATGGTGGAAGGGGGCACCGCACACGGCTAAGAATATGATCATGTGGATCAACTTGTGTGTCTATAGGTGCCCCTCTGCCCCCGTATATAAAGGAGCAAGGGGGAGGAGGCCGGCCCTAGGAGGGGCGCGCCAGGGAGTAGGATTCCTACTCCTAGTTGCAGTAGGTTTCCTCCTTTCCTAGTCCAACTAGGAGAAGGGGGGAAAGGGGGAAGAGGGGAAGGAAGGGAGAGAGGGGCCGCGCCCCAAACCCCTTGTCCAATTCGGACTGGGCTTGGGAGGGGCGCGCGCCACCTCCTGGTCCTTTCCACTATGGCCCATTAAGGCCCATTGCTTCTTCCTCGTATTCCTGTAACTCCCCGGTACCTCCGAAAATACCCGAATCACTCGGAACCTTTCCGATGTCCGAATATAGTCGTCCAATATATCGATCTTTACTTCTCGACCATTTCGAGACTCCTCGTCATGTCTCCGATCTCATCCGGGACTCCGAACTCCTTCGGTACATCAAAACTCATAAACTCATAATATAACTGTCATCGAAACCTTAAGCGTGCGTACCCTACGGGTTCGAGAACAATGTAGACATGACTGAGACACGTCTCCAGTCAATAACCAATAGCGGAACCTGGATGCTCATATTGGCTCCCACATATTCTACGAAGATCTTTATCGGTCAGACCGCATAACAACATACGTTGTTCCCTTTGTCATCGGTATGTTACTTGCCCGAGATTCGATCATCGGTATCTCAATACCTAGTTCAATATCATTACTGGAAAGTCTCTTTACTCGTTTCGTAATACATCATCTCGCAACTAACTCATTAGTTGTAATGCTTGCAAGGCTTATGTGACGTGCATTACCGAGAGGGCCCAGAGATACCTCTCCGACAATCGGAGTGACAAATCCTAATCTCGAAATACGCCAACCCAACATTCACCTTTGGAGACACTTGTAGAGCTCCTTTATAATCACCCAGTTACGTTGTGACATTTGGTAGCACACAAAGTGTTCCTCCGGTAAACGGGAGTTGCATAATCTCATAGTCATAGGAACATGTATAAGTTATGAAGAAAGCAATATCAACATACTAAACGATCGGGTGCTTAAGCTATGGAATGGGTCATGTCAATCACAATCATTCTCCTAATGATGTGATCCTTTAATCAAATGACAACACATGTCTATGGTTAGGAAACATAACCATCTTTGGATAACGAGCTAGTCAAGTAGAGGCCATACTAGTGACACTTTGTTTGTCTATGTATTCACACATGTATTATGTTTGCCTTAATACAGTTCTAGCATGAATATAAACATTTATCATGAAATAAGAAATAATAATAACTTATTATGCCTCTAGGGATTATTTCCTTTAGTCTCCCACTTGCACTAGAGTCAATAATCTAGTTCACATCGCCATGTGATTCAACACTAATAGTTCACATCACCATGTGATTAACACCCATAGTTCACATTGTCATGTGACCTATACCCAAAGGGTTTACTAGAGTCAGTAATCTAGTTCACATCGTTTATGTGATTAACACCCAAAGAGTACTAAGGTGTGATCATGTTTTGCTTGTGAGATAATTTTAGTCAACGGGTCTGTCACATACAGATCCGTAAGTATTTTGCGAATTCTATGTCTACAATGCTCTGCACGGAGCTACTCTAGCTAATTGCTCCCACTTCAATATGTATCTAGATCGAGACTTAGAGTCATCCAGATCTATGTCAAAACTTGCATCGACGTAACTTTTTACGACGAACCTTTTTGGTCACCTCATAATTGAGAAATATTTCCTTATTCCACTAAGGATAATTTTGACCGCTGTCCAGTGATCTACTCTTAGATCACTATTGTACTCCCTTGCTTAACACAGTGTAGGGTATACAATAGATCTGGTACACAGCATGGCATACTTTATAGAACCTATGGCTGAGGCATAGGGAATGACTTTCATTCTCTTTCTATCTTCTGCCGTGGTCGCTTTGAGTCTTACTCAATTTCACACCTTGTAAACACAGCCAAGAACTCTTTCTTTGGACCGTTCCAATTTTTGAACTACTTCAAAAATATTGTCAAGGTATGTACTCCATTGAAAAAACTTATCAAGCGTCTGATCTATCTCTATAGATCTGATACTTAATATGTAAGGCAGCTTACCGAGGTCTTTCTTTGGAAAAAACTTCTTTCAAAACCACTCCTTTATGCTTTGCAGAAAATAATTCTACATTATTTCCGATCAAAATATGTCATTCACAATATACTTATCAGAAATGTTGTAGTGCTCCCACTCACTTTCTTGTAAATAACAGCTTCACTGCAAGTCTGTATAAAGCTATATGCTTTGATTCATCTCATCAAAGCGTATATTCCAACTCCGAGATGCTTGCCACCAGTCCATAGATGGATCGCTGGAGCTGCACATTTTGTTAGCACCTTTAGGATTGACAAAACCTTCTGTTGTATCATATACACTCTTCTTGCAGAAATCCATTCAGGAATGCAGTTTGACATCATTTGCCAAATTTCATAATCATAAATGCGGGCAATTCTAACATGATTTTCGGACAGACTTAAGCCATCGCTACGGGTGAGAAGGTCTCATCGTAGTCAATCCCTTGAACTTGCCGAAAACCTTTGCGGAAAAGTCGAGCTTTGTAGATAGTAAACTACTAATCAGCGTCCGTCTCTTCCTCTTGAAGATCCATTTAATCTCACATGACTCGCCAATCATTGGGCAAGTCAACAAAGTCCATACTTTGTTCTCATACATGGATCTCATCTCAGATTTCATGGGCCTCAAAGCCATTTCATGCAATCTGGGCTCATCATCGCTTCCTCATAGTTCGTAGGCTTCAATGGTCAAGTTACATGACCTCCAAGAACTGGATTACCGTACCACTCTGGTGCGGATCTCACTCTGGTTTTACCTACGAGGTTCGGTAGTAACTTGATCTGAAGTTACATGATCATCATCATTAGCTTCCTCACTAATCGGTCTAGTAGTCACAGGAACAGATTTCTGTGATGAACTACTTTCCAATAAGGGAGCAGGTACAGTTACCTCATCAAGTTCTACTTTCCTCCCACTCACTTCTTTCGAGAGAAATTCCTTCTCTAGAAAGGATCCATTCAAAGCAACGAATATCTTGCCTTCGGATCTGTGATAGAAGGTGTACCCAACATTTTCTTTTGGGTATCCTATGAAGACGCACTTCTCCGATTTGGGTTTGAGCTTATCAGGTTGAAACTTTTTCACATAAGCATTGCAACCTCAAACTTTAAGAAACGACAGCTTAGGTTTCTTGCCAAACCATAGTTCATACGGTGTCGTCTCAACGGATTTAGATGGTGCCCTATTTAACGTGAATGCAGCTGTCTCTAATGCATAACCCCAAAACGATAGTGGTAGATCGGTAAGAGACATCATAGATCGCACCATATCTAATAAAGTACGGTTATGACGTTCGGACACACCATTACATTGTGGTGTTCCAGGTGGCGTGAGTAGTGAAACTATTTCACATTGTTTTTAACTGAAGGCCAAACTCGTAACTCAAATACTCTTCTCTATGATCAGATCGTAGAAACTTTATTTTCTTGTTACGATGATTTTTACTTCACTCTGAAATTCTTTGAACTTTTCAAATGTTTCAGACTTATGTTTCATCAAGTAGATATACTCATATCTGCTCAAATCATCTGTGAAGATCAGAAAATAATGATACCTGTCCGCGAGCCTCAATATTCATCGGACCACATACATCAGTATGTATGATTTCCAACAAATCTGTTGCTGCTCCATTGTTCCGAAGAACAGAGTCTTAGTCATCTTGCCCATGAGGCATGGTTCGCAAGCATCAACTGATTCATAATCAAGTGATTCCAAAAGCCCATCAGCATGGAGTTTCTTCATGCGCTTTACACCAATATGACCTAAACGGCAGTGCCACAAATAAGTTGCACTATCATTATTAACTTTGCATCTTTTGGTTTCAATATTATGATTATGTGTATCACTACGATCGAGATCCAACGAAACTATTTTCATTGGGTGTGTAACCATATAAGGTTTTATTCATGTAAACAGAACAACAATTTATTCTCTTACTTAAATGAATAACCGTATTACAATAAACATGATCAAATCATATTCATGCTCAACGCAAACACCAAATAACACTTATTAGGTTCAACACTAATCCCGAAAGTATAGGGAGTATGCGATGATGATCATATCAATCTTGGAACCACTTCCAACACACATCGTCACTTCACCCTTAACTAGTCTCTGTTTATTCTGCAACTCCCGTTTCGAGTTACTATTCTTAGCAACTGAACTAGTATCAAATACTGAGGGGTTGCTATAAACACTAGTAAAAGTACACATCAATAACATGTATATCAAATATACCTTATGTTCACTTTGCCATCCTTCTTATCCGCCAATTACTTGGGGTAGTTCGCTTCCAGTGACCAGTCCCTTTGTAGTAGAAGCACTCAGTTTCAGGCTTAGGACCAGACTTGGGCTTCTTCACTTGAGCAGCAACTTGCTTGCCGTTCTTCTTGAAGTTCCCCTTCTTCCCTTTGCCCTTTTCTTGAAACTAGTGGTCTTGTCAACCATCAACACTTGATGTTTTCTTGATTTCTACCTTCGTCAATTTCAGCATTACGAAGAGCTTGGGAATCGTTTCCGTTATCCCTTGCATATCATAGTTCATTCACGAAGTTCTACTAACTTGGTGATGGTGACTAGAGAATTCTGTCAATCACTATCTTATCTGGAAGATTAACTCCCACTTGATTCAAGCGATTGTAGTACTCAGACAATCTGAGCACATGCTCACTAGTTGAGCGATTCTCCTCCATCTTTTAGCTATAGAACTTGTTGGAGACTTCATATCTCTCAACTCGGGTATTTGCTTGAAATATTAACTTCAACTCCTGGAACATCTCATATGCTCCATGACGTTCAAAACGTCTTTGAAGTCCCGATTCTAAGCCATTAAGCATGGTGCACTAAACTATCAAGTAGTCATCATATTGAGCTAGCCAAACGTTCATAACGTCTGCATCTGCTCCTGCAATAGGTCCGTCACCTAGCGGTGCATCAAGGACATAATTCTTCTGTGCAGCAATGAGGATAAACCTCAGATCACGGATCCAATCCGCATCATTGCTACTAACATCTTTCAACACAATTTTCTCTAGGAACATATCAAAATAAACACAGGGAAGCAACAACGCGAGCTATTGATCTACAACATAATTTGCAAAATACTACCAGGACTAAGTTCATGATAAATTTAAGTTCAATTAATCATATTACTTAAGAACTCCCACTTAGATAGACATCCCTCTAATCCTCTAAGTGATTACGTGATCCAAATCAACTAAACCATGTCCGATCATCACGTGAGATGGAGTAGTTTCATTGGTGAACATCGCTATGTTGATCATATCTGCTATATGATTCACGCTCGACCTTTCGGTCTCCGTGTTCCGAGGCCATATCTGTATATGCTTGGCTCGTCAAGTATAACCTGAGTATTCCGCGTGTGCAACTGTTTTGCACCCGTTGTATTTGAACGTAGAGCCTATCACACCCGATCATCACGTGGTGTCTCAGCACGAAGAACTTTCGCAATGGTGCATACTCAGGGAGAACACTTCTTGATAATTAGTGAGAGATCATCTTATAATGCTACCGTCAATCAAAGCAAGATAAGATGCATAAAAGATAAACATCACATGCAATCAATATAAGTGATATGATATGGCCATCATCATCTTGTGCTTGTGATCTCCATCTTCGAAGCACCGTCATGATCACCATCGTCACCGGCGCGACACCTTGATCTCCATCGTAGCATCGTTGTCGTCTCGCCAATCTTATGCTTCCACGACTATCGCTACCGCTTAGTGATAAAGTAAAGCATTACAGCGCGATTGCATTGCATACAATAAAGCGACAACCATATGGCTCCTGCCAGTTGCCGATAACTCGGTTACAAAACATGATCATCTCATACAATAAAATTTAGCATCATGTCTTGACCATATCACATCACAACATGCCCTGCAAAAACAAGTTAGACGTCCTCTACTTTGTTGTTGCAAGTTTTACGTGGCTGCTATGGGCTTAAGCAAGAACCAATCTTACCTACGCATCAAAACCACAACGATAGTTTGTCAAGTTGGTGCTGTTTTAACCTTCGCAAGGACCGGGCGTAGCCACACTCGGTTCAACTAAAGTTGGAGAAACTGTCACCCGCTAGCCACCTTTGTGCAAAGCACGTCGGGAGAACCGGTCTCGCGTAAGCGTACGCGTAATGTCGGTCCGGGCCGCTTCGTCCAACAATACCGCCGAACCAAAGTATGACATGCTGGTAAGCAGTATGACTTATATCGCCCACAACTCACTTGTGTTCTACTCGTGCATATAACATCAACACATAAAACCTAGGCTCGGATGCCACTGTTGGGGAACGTAGTAATTTCAAAAAAATTCCTACGCACACGCAAGATCATGGTGATGCATAGCAACGAGAGGGGAGAGTGTGATCTACGTACCCTTGTAGACCGACAGCGGAAGCGTTAGCACAACGCGGTTGATGTAGTCGTACGTCTTCACGGCCCGACCGATCAAGCACCGAAACTACGGCACCTCCGAGTTTTAGCACACGTTCAGCTCGATGACGATCCCCGGACTCGATCCAGCAAAGCGTCGGGGAAGAGTTCCGTCAGCACGACGGCGTGGTGACGATCTTGATGTTCTACCGTCGCAGGGCTTCGCCTAAGCACCGCTACAATATTATCGAGGATTATGGTGGAAGGGGGCACCGCACACGGCTAAGAATATGATCACGAGGATCAACTTGTGTGTCTATGGGGTGCCCCCTGCCCCCGTATATAAAGGAGTGGAGGAGGGGAGGGCCGGCCCTCTCTATGGCGCACCCTAGGGGAGTCCTACTCCCACCGGGAGTAGGATTCCCCCTTTCCTAGTCCAACTAGGAGTCCTTCCATGTAGTAGGAGTAGGAGACAAGGAAGGGAAGAGGGAAGAGAAGGAAGGAGGGGGCGCAGCCCCTCCCCCTAGTCCAATTCGGACTAGGCCTTGGGGGGCGCGCGGCCTGCCTCTCCCTCTCCCCTAAAGCCCAATAAGGCCCATATACTTCTTCTCCGTATTCCCGTAACTCCCCGGTACTCCGAAAAATACCCGAAACCACTCGGAACCTTTCCGATGTCCGAATTATAGTCGTCCAATATATCGATCTCTTTACGTCTCGACATTTTGAGACTCCTCGTCATGTCCCCAATCTCATCCGGTACTCCGAACTCCTTCGGTACATCAAAAACTCATAAACTTCATAATACAAATTGTCATCGAAACCTTAAGTGTGCGGAACCCTACGGGTTCGAGAACTATGTAGACATGACCGAGACACGTCTCCGGTCAATAACCAATAGCGGAACCTGGATGCTCATATTGGCTCCCACATATTCTACGAAGATCTTTATCGGTCAAACCGCATAACAACATACGTTGTTCCCTTTGTCATCGGTATGTTACTTGCCCGAGATTCGATCGTCGGTATCTCAATACCTAGTTCAATCTCATTACCGGCAAGTCTCTTTACTCGTTCCGTAATACATCATCTCGCAACTAACTCATTAGTTGCAATGCTTGCAAGGCTTAAGTGATGTGCATTACCGAGAGGGCCCAGAGATAACTCTCCGACAATCGGAGTGACAAATCCTAATCTCGAAATACGCCAACCCAACAAGTACCTTCGGAGACACCTGTAGAGTACCTTTATAATCACCCAGTTACGTTGTGATGTTTGGTAGCACACAAAGTGTTCCTGGGGTAAACGGGAGTTGCATAATCTCATAGTCATAGGAACATGTATAAGTCATGAAGAAAGCAATAGCAACAAACTAAACGATCAAGTGCTAAGCTAACGGAATGGATCAAGTCAATCACATCATTCTCCTAATGATGTGATCCCATTAATAAAATGACAACCCATGTCTATGGTTGGAAACATAACCATCTTCGATCAACGAGCTAGTTCAAGTAGAGGCATACTAGTGACACTATTTTTGTCAATGTATTCACACATGTATTATGTTTCCGGTTAATACAATTCTAGCATGAATAATAAACATTTATCATTATATAAGGAAAAATAAATAATAACTTTTTATTATTGCCTCTAGGGATATTTCCTTCACTATCCACTAGCCAAATATGCATATAGTGATAGCATTATTTTGTTCTTGCTCTACTGTGTTACATTGCCAGCATATTCCATGTGTTGCCCTGTTTCCGGGCTGCAACGTATTATGTTGCAGACTTTTCAGACGAGGAGTAAGGTTCGTTAGGTCGTTGTCGTGCAGCTCAGCTATGCTGTTGGAGTTGATGGACTCACTTTATCTTCCAAGCCTTCCGTTGTTATCGTATTAGATGGCCTTAAACCATATTTATTGTAATAAGTTCTCTTTGGAGACATTCGATGTAATAAGTGTGCGATTGCTACTCTGTTATAAATCCTCGAGTATTGTGCGTGTCATTATTACCGATCCAGGGATGACACTGAAGCACAAAGACTTGACCGTTTGAGGTCGGGTCGCTACATTAGGCGAAGCCCTACACCGGTAGCTTTATCATCACCATCATCACACCATCGTGCTGACGAAGCTCTCCATCGACACTCTGCTGGATCATGAGTTCGTGGGATGTCACCGAGCCGAACATGTGCAGATCGCGGTGCCGTACTTTCGGTGCTAGGACCAGTCGACCGTGAAGACGTACGACTACATCAACCGCGTTGTCATAACGCTTCCGCTTACAGTCTACGAGGGTACGTAAACAACACTCTCCCTCTCGTTGCTATGCATCACCATGATCTTGCGTGTGCATAGGAAATATTTTGAAATTACTACGTTCCCCAACAGTGGCATCCGAGCCAGGTTTATGCGTAGATGCTATATGCACGAGTAGAACACAAATGAGTTTTGGGCGTGGGTATATACATATTTTGTAACACCCTCGATGCGGCTATATCTCCTACGTGTCGAAGCACGACTTAGAGGCATAACCGCATTGAAAGCAATGTCGCAAGTAAGGTAATCTTCACAACAACCCATGTAAATAGATAATAGGGGAAAAAGGTACATAGTTGGCTTACACTCTCCACGTCACACAAAGTACATAAATAACATTACAATCATCCAATACACTCATGGTCCGACTACGGTACCAAAATAAAAGATCAACCCCAACATGCGACACGACCCCGATCGCCCCAACTGGGCACCACTACTGATCATCAGGGAAAGACACATAGTAATGGCGTGAGTCTTCGTCGAACTCCCACTTGAGCTCAAGCGCATCATCTGGAACGGAATCATCGGTCCCTGCATCTGGTTTGGAAGTAATCTGTGAGTCCATGGGGACTCAGCAATCTCGCACCCTCGCGATCAAGACTATTTAAGCTTATAGGTAAGGCAAGGTAATATGTGGAGCTGCAGCAAGCGACTAGCATATATGGTGGCTAACCTGTTCGCAAAAGAGAGCGAGAAGAGAAGGCAAAGCACGAACGAAGAACTAAGAACAACCTACGCAAACATTACTCCAACACCGTGTTCACTTCCCGGACTCCGCCGAGAAGAGACCATCACGGTTACACACGCAGTTGATTCATTTTAATTAAGTTAAGGTTCATGTTATCTACAACCGGACATTAACAAATTCCCATCTGCCCATAACCGCGTGCACGGCTTTCGAAAGTTCAAATCCCTGCAGGGGAGTCCCAACTTAGCCCATCACAAGCTCTCACGGTCAACGAAGGATATTCCTTCTCCCGAGACATTCCGATCAGACTCGGCATCCCTGTTCTACAAGACATCCTCGACAAGGGTAAAACTAAACCAGCAACACCGCCCGGATGTGCCGACAAATCCCGATAGGAGCTGCACATATCTCGTTCTCAGGGCACACCGGATTGTCCAAGGTACGGGTAGGCCAGCCCAGAGTTGCCCCTGGTGGCCACCGGCAGCTGACAGGTTGGACCAACACTCAGAGGAGCACTGGCCCGGGGGTTTAAATAAAGATGACCCTTGAGTCCGCGGAACCCAAGGGAAAAAGAGCTAGGTGGCAATGGTAAAACCAAGTTGGGCATTGCTGGAAGAGTTTTATTCAAGGCGAACTGTCAAGGGGTTCCCATTATCACCCAACCGCGTAAGGAACGCAAAATCCGGGAACATAACACCCGATATGACGGAAACTAGGGCGGCAAGAGTGGAACAAAACACTAGGCAAAAGGCCGAGCCTTCCACCCTTTACCAAGTATATAGATGCATTAAGATAACAAGATAATATAGTGATATCCCAACAATAAACAATGTTCCAACAAGGAACGATCTCCAATCTTCACCTGCAACTAGCAACGCTATAAGAGGGGCTGAGCAAAGCGGTAACATAGCCAATCAACGGTTTGCTAGGACATGGTGGGTTAGAGGTTTGACATGGCAATTTGGGAGGCATGATAAGCAAGTGGTAGGCATCGTAGCATAGGCATAGCAAAAGAGCGAGCATCTAGCAAGCAAAGATAGAAGTGATTTCGAGGGTATGATCATCTTGCCTGCAAAGTTGTCAGAGTTGACTTGATCCTCGTAAGCAAACTCAACGGGCTCCTCGTTAGCGAACTCGTCTCCCGGCTCTACCCAAACAAGACAAACAAGCAAAAGGAACACAATCAACCACGTGCAATGCTCAAACAACATGATGCAAACATGGTATGCTATGCGGGATGCGATATGTGATGCATATGCAAGATTTGACAAGGAATGATTGAACCTGGCCTCAACTTGGAAATCCAAGAGTGCCACTGGAAAGGTGAGGTGATTTCGGTTGAAATCGATATAAAGATCACCGGAATCGGATGCACGGTTTGGAAATGGCAAGCAAAACAAATATGGCACGGTCTGCGATAAACAGCAAGTAGCCATCTAAATGCATCAAGATAAATATGCTACAGCACTCAAACATGGCAACAAAATACATGGCAGGGATCCACTCATGATGCTTGACAAAAGATGAACACTGAGCTACGGCCAATTCATCCATTAACAGGTTCAAACAAGCATGGCAAAAGTGCAAATGATAAACAGGTTTCAGACTTAGTGAAATTAACACAAGTCTGGAATTTCAGATCAGGTAGCACACTTTGGAGCAAGAAAACTATATGCTACAGGAACTTAACATGGCAAAGCAAGGCATGACATGAAGCTACTCAAAGAGCTTAACAAAAGTCCCTTAGTGACCTTGAGCCAAAAGGGAATCAGAAAATACAATTGCAAGCATGTGAACATGGCAAAAACATAATCAGATTACAGACTTAGCTGAAAAACTGGAACATGCAAATTGTTAACGAGTAGGTATGTTTACGAGCTCGGTGCTCTCACTACAGAGCATGGCATGACAAACTAAGCATACATAGCAAGGAACTTGTTGATCTGTTAACAAGTTGGTAATCAGAGCCTTCCCCGACCTTAGGAGCCCCACTGCTTGATCGAATTAGCTGACGAGTTGAGTCTAGAAAAATGTTTTGAGTCATTTAGGAATTATATATCAAGAGTTTAGGAATTCTTTTTACTCCCAGTCCCTTCATCGCTCTGGTAAGGCATCCTGACGTAGAGTTTTGACTCTTCTCTTCTCAAATTTCACTAAATTTTTTTTTAGGATCACGCGGGTATCTTGGAATTGTTCCGATCTATTTGTGACGAGAACATTGTTCTTGGTGCCTCCTGTCATTTAGGGGTTGTGGCAGTGTCCCGGGGAGTTGAGCTCCGAGGTGTTGTCGTCACAATTTTATCGTTGTAGTTCTGGAATACCTGAGTTTAGTTCACGACATCGAAAATCTCTTTTATGCAGTTGTTGGTGAGATAACCTCGACGCCACCCAGTACTAGGGCGGGAGTTCGGGAGTATTGCCATAACTTGTATAACGGATGCTTTTCGAAGGTTGAGGTAGATGATTTTCCGAAATTTTCTCGGTTATGTGTTGAAGGATGGATACAGCTGGATGTAGGATTTGCTAGATTTGGGTGAGATATTATGCTTCCCCTGTATCCCCAACACCTGATTGCATAACCGGAAAGGTTCGGGAGTTTCATAGGTGGGAATTCTTGTAGCTCTAGTTCTTCTTCCACGGATATTTGGTTTGAGATTGGGTGATCCTTACCGAGTATTCGTTCTTGTTCCTACCTTGTTGATTTTATTTCTTCTACCTAAATTCTAAGTGGCTTCTCAATTTATGGATATGTGACCATTTCAATTGGAATGCATTCGTTCATTTTGTTCGGATGTGAAGACTATATGTTGCAATTTCAACCCGTTTGATTCAGCTTCAATATTTGTCTATCAATGTGCTAATGGATGTCAACCTGTTCAGGATGGCTCCTCCAACGCGCACGACTCCGAATCCTGATCCGCCACCACCACCTCCACCTCCGGAGGCATGGCAAGCTGTGATGGCCGCTACCAATGCAAACACGCAGCTGATCATGCAACTTCTTCAAGAGCGCAACCAAGCGAACCAGACCAAGGCAACAATCAGAATCACTTTGCTACACTCAACCAGTTCCTTGCTAACCAGCCAAAGACCTTCAGCAATTGTGTTGAGGCAACTGACGCTGATGATTGGCTCGTGGACTTGTGCAAGCATTTCGAGTGCAGTAACGTCAGGCCTGAGGACTTTGTCAAGTTCGCTTCCTTCCAACTCAAAGACCAAGCTGCAGAATGGTTTCAGCAGTACAAAGATTCCAGAGGAGGCCGTGTGATTACCTGGGATGAATTCCGTCAAGACTTCAAAGCTCATCATATTCCTCAGAGCGTGGTTGAAAGCAAGCGTGAGGAATTCCGCAACCTGAAGCAAGGCTCTATGTCTGTCTATGACTACAACAAGATGTTTCAGAAGCTCGCCCGCTTTGCTAAGCAGGACGTCCCTGACGAGAAGAGCATGATATACCAGTTCAGGGGTGGTCTCAGAGAAGAAATCCAGCTAGCTCTGTTCTCTTTGAGCCCAGGAGGTACGATGAGTTTTACAACATGGCATTGAAGCAAGAGGCTGCTCAACTGAAGGTGTGATGCTTCCAAGAAGCGAGTCAGAGATGCTACTCCTTCTTCCTCTACTCAAGTGGCCAAGCAGCAGAAGTATTGGCTTCCTCCTCCTCCGTTCCGTCAGCCGTATCAGCAGAAGAGCAAAGGTGGCAGTGGATCTTCCCACCCACCCAACCCTGGCTTTCAGAACAAGACTTCGTCTCAAGCTCCAAGATCGAGTGCTCCGTATCACCGTCCGCTTTCAGAGGTCACGTGCAACAAGTGCCAACAGAAGGGTCACTATGCCAACAAATGCTTCAATCAGAGGCGTCTCCCTCCTCCTCCTCCTCCTGTGAGATCGGCAAGTACAGCTGTGGTCAAGCATAACCCCAAGCACGCCAAGGTCAATTTGATGAATGCAGCTCAGGCAGAGGACTCGTCAGATGTCATCATGGGTAACCTTCCTGTTAACGATATTCAGCTAAAGTTCTTTTTGACACTGGTGCATCGCATTGTTTCATCTCAAGACCGTTTGCATCTAAGCATGAGTTGGCTTTGCAAGTTTTGCCTAGACCGATAGCAGTTGTCTCTCCCGGTAGGCGCATGAATGCTAACTCCATTGTTCCGGATGTTACTATCACTTTGGGTGACTACAAGTTTCTGTCTTCTCCTACGGTTCTTGGTGACTCGGATATTGATCTTATTCTCGGAATGGATTGGCTTTCTAAGCACAAGGCTCAGCTTGATTGTGCTGCCAGGCAGATTCAATTGACTCATTCGTCTGAGGATGTAATTGTCTTTGCCGCTCGTGATGATACCATCCGTCTGTTTTCTCTCAATGAGAAGGGTGAACTGGATGCCATCTCTCAAATTCCAGTCGTTTGCGAATATCAAGACGTCTTTCCAGAAGAGCTTCCAGGAATGCCTCCGCACCGGCCAGTTGAATTCGTCATCGATCTTGAGCCTGGCACGGAACCTGTTTGCAAGCGTCCTTACAAGCTCGGACCTGAAGAGTTGAAGGAGCTGAAGAAGCAACTCGATATTCAAGAGACGAATGGGTCTCATCCGACCTAGTTCTTCTCCGTGGGGTTGTGGAGTTCTTTTTGTGAAGAAGAAGGATGGAACGGACCGACTTTGTGTTGACTACCGTCCATTGAACAAGAAGACTATCAAGAACAAGTACCCACTTCCCAACATCAATGAGCTGTTCGAACAACTCAAAGGTGCCCAAGTATTCTCCAAGCTTGATCTCCGTATGGGTTATCACCAGATTCGAATCCGTGAGCAAGATATTCCCAAGACGGCTTTCAGAACAAGCTATGGTTCATATGAATACACTGTCATGTCTTTTGGCCTCGTCAACGCTCCTCCGACTTTCTCTCGCATGATGAACTTCATCTTCAACGCCTACACAAATGACTTTGTCTTGGTCTACTTCGACGACATTCTGGTCTTTTCGAAGAACAAGGAAGATCATGCCAAGCACTTGCGTTTGGTGCTCGATAAGCTCAGGGAACATCAGTTCTACGCCAAGTTCTCAAAGTGCGAGTTTTGGCTCGATGAGGTTCTCTATCTTGGGCATATCATCTCTGCCAAGGGCATTGCGGTGAATCCTGAGAAGGTGTCTGCAATTGTGAATTGGGAACCACCTCAGAACGTGAAGCAACTCCGCAGCTTCCTTGGTCTCGCAAGCTACTGTCGAAGGTTCGTTGAGAACTTTTCAAAGATCGCGAAGCCTCTTTCAAACCTTCTCCAGAAGCACGTCAAGTACGTTTGGTCTCCGGAATGTGACATCGCTTTCAACACTTTGAAAGAGAAATTGGTCACTGCTCCAGTTCTGACTCCTCCTGATGAATCCAAACCGTTCGAGGTCTTCTGCGATGCCTCTCTCCAAGGTCTTGGTGCCAGTGTTGATGCAAGAGAAGAAAGTTGTGGCTTATACCTCTCGCCAGTTGAAGCCCAACGAGAAGAACTACCCCACTCATGACCTCGAGTTGGCGGCAGTTGTGCATGCTCTTTTGACTTGGAGACATCTCTTATTGGGAAGAAAAGTGGACATTTTCACTGACCACAAGAGTCTCAAGTACATCTTCACTCAGCCTAATCTCAACCTCAGGCAGACTCGATGGGTCGAAATGATTCAAGAGTATAATCCGAGTATCGAGTATACTCCAGGAAAGGCCAATGTGATTGCTGACGCATTGAGCAGGAAGGCTTACTGCAACATAGTCTGATTCTCAAGCCTTACCAACCCGAGCTTTGTGAAGCTTTCCGCAAACTCAATCTGCAAGTTGTTCCTCAAGGTTTCCTCGCCAACCTTCAAGTCTCTCCTACTTTGGAAGATCAGATTCGCGAGGCTCAACTTCTTGATGCTATGGTGAAGAAGGTGAAGATTGGGATTGCCAAGAGTCAACCCAAGTACAAGTGCTATCGCCTTGATGACAAGGATACTCTCTTCTTCGAGGATCGTATTGTTGTGCCCTAAAGGTGACCTTCGTAAAGTATCATGAATGAGGCTCACAATTCACTCCTCTCCATCCACCCTGGGAGTACGAAGATGTATCAGGACCTCAAGTAGGCTTATTGGTGGACTCGAATGAAGCGCGAGATTGCTCAGTTCGTGAATGAATGTGATGTCTGCAGAAGAGTGAAGGCAGAACACCAAAGGCCAGCTGGTCTCCTCCAACCTCTTGCCATTCCAGAATGGAAGTTTGACCACATTGAGATGGACTTCGTGACTGGGTTTCCAAAGTCCAAGCGTGGCAATGATGCTATATTCGTTGTCATCGACAAACTCACTAAAGTGGCTCACTTTCTGCCTATCAAAGAGTCTATCACTGCAGCTCAATTGGCGGAGCTCTATACCTCTCGGATTGTCTCTCTGCACGGTATTCCACAAGTGATCTCTTCAGACCGTGGCAGCATCTTTACCTCCAAGTTTTGGGATTCTTTTCAGAAGGCCATGGGCACCAACATCCGCTTCAGCACAGCTTTCCATCCTCAAACTAGCGGTCAAGTCGAGCGTGTCAATCAGATTCTTGAAGATATGCTCAGGGCTTGCGTTATCTCCTTCGGTATGAAGTGGGAGGATTGTCTTCCATATGCCGAATTCTCCTACAACAACAGTTTTCAAGCAAGTTCGGGCAAGGCCCCATTCGAAAATTCTCTATGGCAGGAAGTGCCGTACTCCTCTTAACTGGTCAGAAACCGGTGAACGACAACTTCTTGGAAATGACTTGATCACAGAGGCAGAGGAGATGTGCAAGGTCATTCGTGATAACCTAAAAGCAGCGCAATCGCGCCAGAAGAGCTACTATGATAGTAAGCATCGTGATTTGGCTTTCGAGATCGGAGACCATCTTTACCTCCATGTCTCTACAATGAAAGGTACTCATCGCTTCGGTATCAAAGGGAAGCTTGCCCCTAGATACGTGGGTCCTTTCAAAATCGTCAGCAAGAGAGGCGATCTCGCCTATCAACTCGAGCTTCCTTCAAACTTTGCAAATGTGCACGACGTGTTCCATGTCTCTCAGCTCCGCAAGGGCTTCAAGACTCCTGACCGCGCCGTCAACTTTGAAGATATTGATCTCCAAGAAGACCTTTCTTATCGTGAGCACCCCGTGGCTATTCTTGAAGAGACTGAACGCAAGACTCGCAATAAGTCAATCAAATTCCTCAAAGTCAAGTGGTCACACCATTCCGACCGTGAAGCCACCTGGGAACGCGAGGATCACGTCCGTTTTGAGTACCCGGCGTTTTTCAAGTCCTAGATCTATGCG
>NC_053025.1:80411887-80426616 GCF_003073215.2 Triticum urartu | reverse complement strand
GTTCTTGATCTGTAATCCAGTGGTGTCGTGAAGCTGCCAACTCCTTCACAATGTCATTTCCTGCCATGTCTTGACCTGAACAATACCATATGTGTTAATGCAATTTTAAATCTGTCTGTCACTTTAGTTCCGTCAGTAAGAAATGTGATGACAGATTGTGCCTCAATGCTTTCTGGCGGACCTTCTATGGTGTTTCAGTGCAAACTGTCATTTGTCTTCTTTCTCTCTTTTCAGAGTGAGCGAGAGATAGCAAGTGGTGATACAGCGCAAAAGAGTCCTCTCTTTGCTCGCGCTGTCGGTTTCTGTGACTGCAGCTCCGAGCTCATGGCTTAACCCTTTCCTTGAACCTCTATCTGCAGTTGACTGCTCGTCTTTGTATTTATTTGTTGGTCAGCGTGTTGTATGTGCACTGGGTGGGGGATCTTATATGCGAGCACCAACTGCCCCCTTAAGCTGTATGTAATCTATGTCTGCTGTTTGTGCTCTCATTATCATAGCATAGTTGGTCGTATCTTTTTCTGGCCCAGTGGGTAGTCGTATATTGCCGTCAATTTCGTGTTTTGATAGTGTATCAGGTTGTTTTCTGTGCTTACCGCTCGTGTCCTAATCTATTTTGCGTGGTAATATACCTCTCCACTATTCTTAGCAGTTTAGTAAAACGCGGCCCAACGGTAAGTATTACTTAGGGGCTACATAATCGGCGCGGCCTGTCATGCAGTCACGACTGTAGAGAGGTCCGGGGCTTGAACGTGCGATCGCAACTCCGGAGCGCCAGCAGATAGCCGCGGAACGAAGCCCGGAGCCGCGTGTTGTACGCGATCAAAATCAACGGGCTTTTTTCACCGGCGTATATTGTGCCTCTCCATGAGGTCCTACTGTGTTATGGCGCCCTCTATCGGGCTGTCGAGCGAGGGCCGTCCCCGAGTCGCTTATGTTAGGCCCACTCATATACGGCTTTTAAAGCTGACATGATATTATTATTCGCGCTCTGAAGAACAATGCCAGTTAAGGATCGCAGCGGCCCGTGACACTTTATAACATATCCGTGTGGACCTCGCTCTTCTCATACGTTCCGTAGGTCATTTATGTGTTGGTGCTCTCACTCTTCTGACAGAGTAGGCCCGAACAGCATAGGTGTTAGTTCGCCAACTGTTAAGTAACGGGAAACGAATATTCATCTGTTATGAAGCCTTGTGATTGAGCCCCTCGGTAGCCTCCTTGAACGGTACCAGATATTGATGAGCTCGTAGAATTTGCCCGAGAGACCGATAGTGCGCGTAGGCTTTTCAACCTCGCTCGACCGTTTAGGTATCGCGGGTGGGGATGCTTCTCTTTGTATGGGTCGATCAATATTTAGGCCTCTGCGGTATTGCTTGATCAGCGCGTCTTATTCGCACGGTGATCATCTTATAGGAAGCCTCGATCACGTGTCGCATGTTGTGTAGGCGCTATTACTATGGCGCATAGCTCTGTGTCTCCTACGTAGAGCGGACCACTGGTGATGCGCTTAGTCTTAGTATGTCTCAAAATGCTTGTGGATGCCTTCAGCCCATAAGGAAGCACATGGGGCATCTTGCTCTCTAGTGGCACCACTTAATGAAGGATGTGTCGGCCCTCCCGTTTAAATATTTTTGTACTGTGTCGCTCTCGGTGAATATCTCGCTCGCGCGCACTCGTTTGTTCTCAGTGTTGTCTTTGTAGGAGTTGTCGCACAGCCTTCATGTCTCGAGAAGCGCCTATTTTCAGTTTGGCGCCGACCTTAATTGTATGCGTGCGGTCCTCCTGGACGGGATATAAGCTAGGTGCGCTAACTCGACAATTCATCGTTGTGCTTGTTGGCACATTTACCCTCAGAAGGGCCACGGGCAGTATAGCTCTTCAACAGAATTTTGATCATATATTCACAATGTAGTTAGAACCATGCGCACCACTTTTGGAAAATCTTTACAATGAGTTCTACAATTTGACAACTGCAATCGCTTCCCGCCCGGTAACTCCCAGTTTTTCTAATTCGGACCCTACATTTCATTGGCCGTGTAGACGTTCTATGTGAGTGCTTTTGCTGGCCGTGCCCAGCCGCATTAATGGCGTCTCCTCGTGTATCCGCATCACAATCCGTCAATGGGCTCCTGTAGCTGGGCCAGCCCATTATGGTCCGCAAAAATCTTGTGAGCCTTTTGCTGATGGACACCGCGTTTTTTCCTATTGTAATACACGTTGGTCATTGTTTGTTGCGGATGGGATTGCAATTTCTCCTCCATCTTTCATAGCAATGTATCTTGCAGGGATTCGTCGCCTGACCGATTGTCTCTTGGCCTTTCCTCTTAATAGGCGCATAAATGTCCGTAGCGTTTCAACCGCTGAGTAGTGCGTGGTCCTCGACATGCTATTCCCTCAGACGATTGATTTTGCGACATCTCGCATAATTACCTTTACTATGCATTGCATTATTTATTATATTCGTGTGGACTGTGCCCAATTGGTCGGGAAGTTTGGTCAGGGTTATAGACGTTCTGTTTCAAGGTAGAGCGGGCTGCCCGAGATCATCGCGCGATCCAAACCGGACACTCGCGTGAGAGGTGGTCCCGGCGACGGTGACGGTGTTCCGTCTAACGGATGGATGCCCGTGGCCTGCTCGCGCCCGCCTTCCTTTCTGTCCCCGTTGCCTGAAGGAGGCCCTTTTGTGACACGCGATATGCCGTTATGCGTCTATGTGGTCGGAGCGAGATGGGACAAAGCTGATATCGGTGGGTTGGGGCCCTTTGGTTTGACTTCCCTTTGTAGTAGTCTTTTGCCGGAGGGACTCGATAGTTATGCGCTATGTCTACGGACAAGCCCCGGGGCCCATGCGGTAGGTATGTTCCTTAGATTCGTCGATGGGTTACATATTGTCTTGTCTAGGACCTGGCGACTTCGTAGCATGCAATTGAAGAAGAAACGATAGAGTGTCGGCCTTACGTATGCCAAACACGCGTATTCTCGGAAGTGTGAGGAAGTGTATGTGTGTTTAGTGGGTGTCGTCGGAGTCGATGAGTCTGACAATCTTAGGCGGCCTGAGGTTGTGGTGACTGTATGTGCTTTCTGTCTACTCTTCTTAGTGGACGCACATTCTATGAGTACAGGTGTTGGTTACCCATGGGATCTCAGAATAGAGTGAATTGGACTCTAGGATTGCATGTTCATAAAATTTTCAGCAACATTTGATTCGAGTGAAGTAGGTTCCCATATTGCTTTTCTCTGTTTGTGTGTTTGAATGCTTTACCCGCTGCACTTAGTCTTTTGTCTATAGTGTACGTTATTTCCAATCTTATCGTTATGTATATGCCGTTTCTCTGCTCGATGCCATATGGAAACGTATGTGTCTTTATTTTGTATATACTTTTCCTCAATCCTCCACTGTCCTTGCACATTGAGCCATATTAGTCTGATCAGTAGTGATATCGTGATCACTGATCGATCATATGCAGTCAGCCCAAGGTTTGGCCTGGCGACTGTGGTGTGTTTTGTGCATTCATATCTAGTAGGATTATATTGACGAAATTCTCATAAAACAAGATTGGGCCAATATTTGTTTTATGGGAAGAAGAGTCATGTGCTAGCGCACGTGTCGGTTGTGATTACATAAATCGCCGCCACACCGAGAAGACAGGAGCTCTCTCGCAGATTCTCTCGCCCATGTCTGCATAATTCGAGACGCACTGACAGGGTAGCAACCAACGAAGGAAAGGGATTTAAGCAGGTTTCTCCAATGCATAGGTCGTCGTCTTACTGTACGTGCACATCGGGGATCCATTGCTCTAATGTTGCACCGGGTTAGGGATAAATAACAATGTGCAGAACTAAGGCGGCCGGGACCGATTGTCGATCAGACATTTGCAGTCGATTATGGCATGTATGGCTCCTGTTTTGTCTGGCCTGCTATTTCTTTGCGTCTTTTGATTAGATTCATTCACTTATGGTTTTTCGCTAAAGCTTTTAGCAGGTGTGCATCCGACTGCCTACCTGGTTCTTTTCTGTCTCATAAGATTATATTCATTCCTGATCTTGTCTTTTCTACAGTGTCTAGATATAATTCACAACGCTGACTAATGACTTTATGTTGTCATATTTGCGATCAGTGTCTAGCTCGTGGGGATGGCGCTATGCCCATGGCGCATGTATATTTGATTGTGTGGTGCGTGATTGTGTCTCTTGCATTGTTCTCGTATAACGATTGTCCATGACAGTATCTGACCGTTTCTCTTCAGAATTAGCCCTTCAACTGCAGAAAGCTACCTTCTTCTCTTTAGGACGATGGCCAGATAAGCTGTGAAGCGCTCCATACTGTTTGTACCTCTGAAGTGTCAGACGACTGATCCAGTGGCTAGCTTTGCATAGTGCTCGACAAATGTAACTTCTATCCTTACGTTCATTGTATAGCTACCTATCTGACTTCGATGTTAGCAAAGCATATAGTGTGAATATTGTGAGTGCGTGGTCTGTTTTTTCCACTCTCCTCTATCCGATCGGCCTCATTTCTGTCGTGATGGTCCTCGTAGGTCAAAGCTGATTTGTCTTGTCTCGCTCTCGTGCATTTGTACAATTCGCGCTCTGGATGGTATCTGCTCATTTATTCTTTTGTGATTGCTTGCTCAAGTCAGAGAAAACTTTGTTCTTGTCCATAGGTGGAGAGAACAAACAGGGCGCCTCACGGCAGAAGTGTGCATATCGTTAGCTGTGAGTGCGGTGGGATGTCTCGGCTTGTGAGAGATCGGAGATGTTTCTGCCGAGTCAATAGATTACCCTGTGACCACTGTGTGACCATATAGAAGCGACTGCGCAGGTAGTGAGGTCCGCGGCGCCTCCGAGATGGCTGACCTCACCTGTGTCTACTCTACAGGCAGCAAGGGGAAAGCAAAGCAGACATATAGGCGATGCCACTTCTTCCATCTCTACAGGCGAGGCGTCACTGCGTGAGGTCCTCCTAGCGCGCCCTACGACCATGTCTTCAGTGGGAGAGTGCACTGCTCTCGCGCATAGGGGATTTCTCGGAGATCATTATTCTGCGCGAGTGGTTACTAGGATATTAAGCTCGCGGAGGGCAGTGTCAATTGACTCGCAGCTTGCACGAGCGTGCGCTCAGCACTCTCCCCGTCCACGCACAACTAGTGCGCACACCAGAATAGGCAGCTTGGTGCAGCTAGTATCAGGTTTCGAATGAACCTACTCACAAATTGCGTACGAGCGAGATCTAGCAGCAATGACGCGACGAACTTTAACGAGCTGGGCACCAGGTACTTGGCGTACCGCGCAAGGTCCGTATGCGCGTATGCAGTGCCTACCCCTTTGGTGAGATGGGCTCTAGTGCTCCCATCAGTTTGAAGTACCTTAGCCTTAGGATGGTTGCCAAAGTGGGGCCTCTAACCTATTCCATATTCGAGATATGCTTGATCTGAGTCTTATACCGCACACGCCCATGGTATAAGGACGATTCAAGGTGATAATTGTTCTCTGTTGCAGAACCTGTAATATTAGTATATCTGCCAGATGCGCCGCGCCAAGGAATGTTGAGTTATCGCTGTCGTCTTGAGCAGATTGGCCAGTGTGTTATATCCAGTGCCCTTGTCATCATCTGGTTATCTATGCCCAGTGTTGTTTTCGTGCGGTCAATGGAGAGCGGCATTGCTCCTTGATTGTCGAGTAGGGATGCTGTGGATTACTCCTCTACCGAAGCACGTGAAGGAGATCATGAGAATCCCATCTCAACGGAGAGACATGGATGAAGAGCGAGGGGAGGTAGCCGGCATTTTTACGCCGTTTCACATGTGGAGGCACACTTTTGCTCCGTTCTGTATATGTTTGTACCGGTTCCATTACTTCCGCATTAAGTAAGGTGTTGGACTCTGAGGGCCGATTTCTACAGATCTGTTAGTGACGATCTTAGGCGGGCAAAGTCTTCCCGTGCTCGACGGGACTCGTAGTGTCTTTGGGAGACGGGATCGCGTGGGGTGGGCCTACTAGGGGTTATATATGCAAGAATGGGAAAAGCTGATGTGTCCTTGCGGTGGGTACCGTGGACGTGGATTGTAGTTGAGCGTAGCGTCTATTTAGGCAGGCGCTCTCGCGCTCTCCGCGGAGGATATCGCTATATTCTACGCTTATTGCTCAAATCGAACTGTTCACTTCTTGTTGTTGAACCATCGCCTCTCTCTAATTTCTGGGACTGCCAGAGCTCGCTTCAGATGCATAGAAGCGCGAAGTTTTCAGTTTTAGGGAACAAATAATTGATCTCATTTTACGATATCTCCTTAAATAGGCTAGTCTTCGTCGGTGAGGTCTCGTGTAGCGCCTCTCCTCAGGATATTGCGGTGGGGATGATATCCGATCTTCTTGTCGTACTCACTCATGGTCGAGAGAACAATGACATAATCAGAGTGGAGTTAGGGTTTTACGCTCCGCTGCGGGCAGCACTCCTAAGTGTAGACTACCTGATATCATGGTAAGGAGTCTGCGACAAAGCTTTCGTATGTATCCGCGGAGAAGCAGGTCACCTTGTGGCTCCGGTCCGTTTACCCAGTCTGCCTTAGGGCACGCAAGTTCGCGCGGATACCACCCTATCGTGTGCACGCTTCTCGGACCGAAGGTTCTCGCAGTGTGTGAGGCCCGCCTCTGCTGCTGACTTCATGCAGAGTATTCCTGCTGATAGCCTTATGAACTCGCACATGACATCCGTTTTGCTCGTCGAGCTTAGGTCTGTGTGGATATCCTACGGATCTATCTAATTCTGACCGAGTTAGCGTATGCGCGTTCTTCAGTCGCGTGGAGCTTATTCTCCCAGTTTCGGATTCCGTACTTTTGTGAGTACGCTCGGGCTGCAGGTGCTTTCGGACTGCTGGAAGCCAGATCTCATGCGTAGGGCACTCAATGGAGCAGATCTCGCACAGTCGTGACGCCTGACTGAGCCGCGTCTTCAGATGCAGGTATCTGAGCCGTAGCTTAATTGAGAACGGACGTGAATCGATGGATCTCGACGTGCGCGGAGTCATTGATGCTGTCGAGGATTCGGCCGCGTCCTGCTTTAGTGCGCACCCATAGTGGCGCAAGCCTTATGGTCAGTCTCGCATGGGAAGTCTTCGATCGGAGTTTTAGTTGATTACACAGGCGTATAGGCCTTTGAAACCTGGATGTGATTCACAGATCTCTCGCGTTTATCCCCTAGGCCTTGTTAGCCTAGACGTGGCGAGTCACTGCCTCTCGGCAGTTTGCGTGCCAGTTCGCCGTGAAAGGGTATGTCTCGTCGGTGTCCCTCGCCCAGGGAGCGCCTGTGTACCTTCCCTGGCGTTGGCCGATGGTCTGAAGAGACCCCGCAGTGAGGCCACGGAAATGCTCCTATTGGACCTTACCGCCGGGTTACGTGAGGAAGCCAGTGTCATCATCTAGAAGGCTGCTCTTGCATGTCTTTCCGCCCTAGCGGATCGCTTCGCGCTGTGCAGTACGTCGTGTCCTGGGATCGATACTCTCGCACTCAGTTGCGGGCGCAGGCCTGGATCGATGGAGTCTATGACTAACGGGCATGCAAGTTTAATCATTCACTCGATATTATCCTCTGAGCTACCTTGCCCGCGGTCTTCAGGATGGCATTAGGCCATAGAATTCTGATCCCTACACTCAGGCTAGCAGGAGGGTCGCATAGACGATGCTACCTGTGCTCGGGAGTATGTCACTGGGACCCACTGTGCATTAATCTGAGGGCTTGCCGCGACACCCTTACGCGGCTTTACTTTTAATACGCGCTATCGGAGTCATGCAACGGCGCGCGGACCTAGTGGTGCATAGTGGCGGTATTGTCTAGAGATACGTACAGAGGAGTCACGACCGGACCCCCCGAGACGCATCACCCCATTAATGTCTTCCACGTGACCCCTTGCGTGCGCGGAGATGAAACATTCCGCATGCTCGACTTCGCACTGCGCGAAGGGCAAGTCGAGGGTCATACTATGGCTGAGGGCGAGTTACAAGCACTGGCAGACGCGTGACCGACGTAGGCTGAGCTAGAGACTGTCGCACCAATGGGAGATAGTGCATCGTGGAGGCCGCCCTCTATCACTCCGAGAGTGCCATTTGTAGACAGTAATACGCATGTTGGTGAGCTCAGCTACCGCAGGCCGGTCCCAAAATCAGCGACGAAGGCCCACACCGCGGTAATTCTGTGCTATGTTATGTCCATCGTTATAGTTTAGGGCTCGATACTTAACAATCTTCACCTTGAGCCTACATATTCTCACGCGAGTGCGCATGCCGGAAAAGGAGGTAGAGTGTGCCTAACCATTCGAATCAGTTATAAATGCACACCCTTGAGTGGCTCATCAAAGAGGTCCCATGGCTAGTGAGGAAAATTACCAACTAGCCTGAGAGCTCAACACTTATTTGTAGACATGGCTTTGTCAATTCATAGCAGAGGGGTTTATCATGAGGTCGACTGTCTTGACATACTGTCGCATCACATTCATGCTCTCCGCGCGTCTTTGACACATCACACTACGAATCTCGCCAACTGCGATTTGAATCTGACATCACTTGTTGTAGTTTTCAGTCCTGTGGCCATTGGCCGTCTCCTATGTCTGACGATTATGGCCGACCTATCTCGAACTGTCAAAATATATTAGGGCGCGACCAGAGTAGAATCAAGCCGAACAACCCAACCCCGTCGAAGATAACAGTCCGGACGACATCACACCGGACAGGCGCCAGGAGCAACATAATGCCCACCAAAGGCTTGTTGCCACGGCGAGGAGTCTGAAAAAACAGAAGCAAAGGCTCAAGGCTGCACAAGACACACTCAAAATCAAATGGAGTGAAGTACTCAACACTGCAGCGAAGTACGGCAGTAATCGCCACACCAAGAGCTATCCGAAGCGAAAGTTGCTACCTGAATTTGATGAGGAGGCCTTAGATCCTCCACAATTAAAAAATAAAACGGCCATCCGGTCGGATAGACGACCTCATAGCCAACATAAAGCGGCAATCGACGCCGCACATAAACCAGTACGCGATCCACGTAAGGGCTCGCATCAAAAGGACGGCGCAACCAGATCCATCTATGGACCATGCAGGCGCGCTCCAACATACAATGCAACACAACAAACATCCACCACGGTACACCCAAATACAGGGGTGCCACACACCCTCTATGTTTCACCGACGAGGTGCTGGACCATGAATTTCCAGAGGGATTCAAACCCGTAAACATAGAGGCGTACGACGGAACAACAGACCCTGGGGTCTGGATTGAGGACTACTCCTCCATATCCATATGGCTCGAGGAGATGATCTCCACGCCATCAAGTACTTACCCCTCAAGCTCAAAGGGCCAGCTCGGCACTGGCTTAAAAGCCTCCCCGAAAACTCCATCGGAAGCTGGGAAGAGCTCGAAGACGCCTTTCGGGCAAATTTTCAAGGGACATATGTCCGACCACCGGATGCAGACGATTTAAGTCATATAACTCAACAGCCCGGTGAGTCAGCCCGAAAACTTTGGAACAGGTTCCTCACTAAAAAGAACCAAATAGTTGACTGTCCGGACGCCGAAGCCTTAGCAGCTTCAAGCATAGCGTTCGAGACGAATGGCTTGCCAGACACCTCGGTCAAGAAAAGCCGAGAACAATGGCAGCATTAACAAGCCTCATGACCCGTTTTTGCGCGGGCGAGGATAGCTGGTTAGCCCGATGCAGCACCAGCGACCCAAGTACATCCGAAGTCAGGGATGGAAACGGGAAATCACGCACAGCAAGAATAAGCGCCGGAATAAAGAAGACAGCCCGAAGAGCACGGGCGGTAAACGCCGGATTTAGAAGCTCTCGGCCAGGTCAGCAAGAAGCCGCCCTCCAAAGGCAACAGAGACGATGTCCAGCCTAAACAAAATTCTGGACCAAATATGTCAGATCCATAGCACCCCTGATAAACCTGCAAATCATACCCATAGAGAATGTTGGGTCTTCAAACAGTCCGGCAAGCTCAACGCCGAACACAAGGGGCAGGATACACCAAGTGAAGACGAGGACGAGCCTCGCAAGCAAAGCACAGGGGAACAGAAGAAATTCCCACCAGAAGTCAAAACAGTCAACGTGTTACACGTGATAAAAGGGGAGAAACAAAGCGGCACCTTTAGAGGAACATGCCCCAGGGCCTATCACCGGAGCTCCGCCACTGGTCGTCCCAACCGATCACCTTCGACCATCGGGATTACTCGGCAAGTATCCGGTGTGGATGGGCTGCCTTGGTATTAGATCCAATAATTGACGGATACCACTTCACCCGAGTCCTGATGGACGGCGGCAGCAGTTTAATCTGATATATCAGGACACAGTCCGCAAAATGGGGATAGACCCAACAAAAATTTGCCGCAGCAATGCTACCTTTAAAGGAGTAACGCCAGGCCCGGAGGCTCACTGCAGGGGCTCCCTGCTACTAGAGGTTATATTCGGCTTCCCCGATAACTTCCGCAGCGAAAATTTAACTTTCCACGTCGCTCCGTTCCAAAGTGGCTATCAAGCACTACTCGGACGCGAAGCTTTCGCTCGCTTTAACGCAATACCGCATTACGCTTCCCTCAAGCTCAAGATGCCCGGTCCGCGGCATCATTACAGTAAATGGAAATATTGAGCGCTCCTTGCGCGCCGAAGACGGTGCGGCCGCCTTGGCCGCCGCACACTAAACGGCCTCACCAACTCAAGCATTTGACAGGTCGTTAAGACCACGGACACGGCTAGACGAGTCCGGCTCAGCTATATGTAATTAATACAGGTTTGATGGCTATACCCCTATTACAATACAAGGGGCTCAACGCGCGCGCAAAAGTGGCAATAAGGCTCACCTTTACTCATTTTCAACTATATATTGTTTATTTAGTATAACTTAACTTTTGCACGGCAACTTTTCAATTAAGTTCCTCTCTTTTTCAGATGACCATCGTGCTACACCCGTCCAGGATATACGGCACAACGGAGACAGGCGCAGACGTGCAGCAGGGACCCGTTCCAAGGATTCTTTTTAGATTAAGACCCTGCGTAAACCTTTTTTACTGTCTCTTGTTGATACACATCCCCGAATTCTCAGTACATGAGAAGGATGCTGACGTCTTGGCATGTGGCCACGTCAGAATAATGCACGTACCTGGACACAAGGGGCTTCTTACAAAGGGCACTGTTTAGGCCCGGTTTATACATAAAGACCGAATACCTTAGGGAGTGTTCGGCGTCGCGAGTTTGGCCTTATATGCATCAGCTCGAATCATGTCTTTGGTCAAATGTTGGGTTTGCCCGGCTCCTGTGTTTTGTGCCTTACGTTCCGCTCTATCGGCTAAGGCACCAGGAGAACTACTGCGATTGCTCCTGGTTCTGCCAGGCGAGCACCTCAGTAGAGAAAGCCGAAAACTGACTGTCATGATATAGCGTGAGACTGGTCAACCACTCGATGACCTTATTGGAATCTTCGGGATTCCTCCGCATTAACGAAGGGCCGTTTCCCGGCCAGGCATGTACGCACCCCGAATCCGGGTGAGTGCGGAGCCACCAGGGGCTATATAGTAGCCCCACTGTCAAACTCCTATGGCTAAGTGAAAGTGTTAAAGCATTATAGTCCGGTTGCCTAGTTCGCTGCTATCACCTCCTTATTAGGACCAAGACGTTGGATTAAGTGTGAATACGCGTCTTCTGCGAACACCCCCGCATTATATGCGTGGGGGCTGAAGCCGACGACTGCAATCTTTCAGGTTATATACATGTATACATAAACGGCCGCACAGGAGGCATCACAATACTTTCGGGCAAAAGTATAAATACCTTGATAAATTCAATAAAACGTTGTTTTTACAATGGGAATACATGTCACTCAAACATAACATTCTTCGAGCACTGGGCCTCTATCGTACGAGCGCCCTCAAGAACTTCTTCAAAATAGTGCTCGGCAGCCACTCGGCCTATGGCCGAACCCTGCGCCGCGACAGTGGTGGCATCCATCTCCGCCCAGTATGTTTTGACACGGGCAAGGGCCATCCGCGAGCCTTCTATGCACGCCGACCTCTTCATCGCATTAATGCGCGGCACCAGCTAACTAGGTCGGCTTGTGTAACACCCTCGATGCGACTATATCTCCACGTGTCGAGGCACGACTTAGAGGCATAATCGCATTGAAGGCATATGTCGCAAGTTAGGCAATCTTCACAACATCCCATGTAATATAGATAATAAGGAGATAACATAGTTGGCTTACACTCGCCATGTCAATCAAGTACATAAATAACATTACATCATCCAAACACTCATGGCCCGACTACGGCGCCAAAATAAAAGAGAACCCAACATGCGACAACGGTCCCGATCACCCCCAACTGGGCACCACTACTGATCATCGGGAAAGGAAACATAGTATCGTTGAGAGTCTTCGTCGAACTCCCACTTGAGCTCATACGCGTCTCCTGGAGCGGAATCATCAGGCCCTGCATCTGGTGTAATAGTAATCTGTGAGCCACGGGGACTCAGCAATCTCGCACCCTCGCGATCAAGACTATTTAAGCTTATAGGTAAGGCAAGGTAAATATGAGTGGAGCTGCAGCAAGCGACTAGCAAGTATGGTGGCTAACTTATTCGCAAAAGAGAGCGAGAAGAGGAGGCAAAGCGCGAGCGAGAAACTAGAACAACCTGCGCAAACATTACTCCAACACCGTGTCCACTTCCCGGACTCCGCCGAGAAGAGGCCATCACGGTAACACACTCAGTTGATTCATTTTAATTAATTAAGGTTCAAGTTATCTACAACCGGACATTAACAAATTCCCATCTGCCCATAACCGCGGGCACGGCTTTCGAAAGTTCAATCCCTGCAGGGGAGTCCCAACTTAGCCATGACAAGCTCTCACGGTCAACGAAGGAATAGACCTCCTCCCAAGACGTTCCGATCAGACTCGGTATCTCGGTAACAAGACACTTCGACAGGTTAAAACAAGACCAGCAACACCGCCCGAATGTGCCGACAAATCCCGATAGGAGCTGCACATATCTCTTTCTCAGGGCACACTCAGATTGTCTAGGTACGGGTAGGCCAGCCCAAGAGTTGCCCCTGGTGGCCACCGGTAGCTGACAGGTTGGACCAACACTCAGAGGAGCACTGGCCGGGGGGTTTAAAATGATGACCCTTGAGTCTGCAGAACCCAAGGGAAAAAGGCTGGTGGCAAATGGTAAAACCAAGGTTGGGCATTGCTGGAAAGTTTTATCAAGGCGAACTATCAAGGGGTTCCCATTATAACCCAACCGCGTAAGGAACGCAAAATCCGGGAACATAACACCGATATGACGGAAACTAGGGCGGCAAGAGTGGAACAAAACACTAGGCGAGAGGCCGAGCCTTCCACCCTTTACCAAGTATATAGATGCATTAAGATAACATGGCAATATAATGATATCCCAACAAGTAAATAAATGTTCCAACAAGGAACGGCTCCAATCTTCACCTGCAACTAGCAACGCTATAAGAGGGGCTGAGCAAAGCGGTAACATAGCCAATCAACGGTTTGCTAGGACAATGGTGGGTTAGAGGCTTGACATGGCAATTTGGGAGGCTTGCAAGCAAGTGGTAGGCATCGTAGCATTGGCATAGCAAAAGAGCGAGCAAACTAGCATAGCAAAGATAGTAGTGATTTCGAGGGTATGATCATCTTGCCTGCACAGTTGTCAGAGTTGACTGGATCCTCAAAGCAAACTCAACGGGCTCCTCGTTAGCGAACTCGTCTCCCGGCTCTACCCAAACAAGCAAACAAGCAACAAGGATACAATCAACCACGTGCAACTCAAACAATATGATGCAAACATGGTATGCTATGCGGGATGCGATATGGCGGATGCGATGCAATGCAAGATTTGACAGGAAATGCATGAACCTGGCCTCAACTTGGAATCCAAGTGTGCCACTGGAAATGGATGAAATCGCTTGAAAACGATATAAAGAACGCCGGAATCGGAGTTACGGTTTGGAAATGGCAAGCGATTCAAATGACACCGGTCTGCGATTTACAGCAAGTAGGCATCTAAATGCAATGAGATGAACATGCTACAGCACCCAAACATGACAACAAAATACATGGCAGGGATGCACACAAGATGCTTAACAAAATTCTAGCACTGAGCTACGGCCAAATCATCCATTAACAGGTTCAAACAAGCATGGCAAAAATGCATATGACAAACAGATCTCAGACTTAGTGAAATCAACACTTGTCTGGAATTTCAGATCAGGTAGCCCTCTTCGGAGCAACAAAACTACATGCTACAGGACCTGAACATGGCAAAGTAAAGCATGGATGGAGCTACTCAAAGAGCTTAACAAAAGTCCCTTAGTGACCTTGAGCCAAAAGGGATCAGAAAATACAATTGCAAGCATGTGAACATAGCAAAAACATAATCAGTTTTCAGACTTAGTGAAAACTGGCACATGCTGAAATATAACTCAAGTAGGCATGTTTACGAGCTCGATGCACTCACTACGGTGCAAGTCATGGCAACAAGCATACACCCAAGAAGGCACAAAATGCAAGCTAGACATGGCAAGAACAATAGCATAGCATGCACGGATCAACTACAACATCACCGGCAAAATTGCAAACAAGTTGACAATCTGCCCAGATTCACAAAGTAGCAAAAGTAGAGCTCGATTGACTCAAGCTAGGGTGCTCCATAATTGCAAACAAAGATACTGGA